>NW_027190677.1:0-29820 GCF_040958095.1 Procambarus clarkii
CGCTAGCGGCGAAAATCGCGCGATTTTTGCCTGTTAGCTGCGAAAATCGCGATTTTTGGCCGCCAGCTGCGAAAATCGCATAGTATTTGCGCTAAAAATAGCGCGGTTTTCGGCCGTTAGCGGCGAAAATCGCGCGATTTTCGGCCGGTAGCGGCGAAAATCGCGATTTTTGCCCGCCAGCTGCGAAAATTTCATGGTTTTTTGGCCGGTAGCGGCGAAAATCGCGCGGTTTTTGGCCGGTAGCGGCGAAAATCTCGCTATTTTTGGCCGGTAGCGGCGAAAATCGCATGGTTTTTGGCCGGGTAGCGGCGAAAATCGCGCGGTTTTTGGCCGGTAGCGGCGAAAATCGCGCTATTTTTGGCCGGTAGCGGCGAAAATCGCGCGGTTTTTGGCCGGTAGCGGCAAAAATCGCGCTATTTTTGTCCGCTAGCTGCGAAAATCGCATGGTTTTTGGTCGCTAGCGGCGAAAATCGCGCGGTTTTTGGCAGGAAGCGGCGAAAATCGCGCAATTTTTGGCCGGTAGCGGCTAAAATCGCGATTTTTGCCCGCCAGCTGCGAAAATCGCATAGTTTTTGGGCGGTAGCGGCGAAATTCAAGTGATTTTTGCCAGTTAGCTTCAAAAATCGCATGGTTTCTGGCCACTAGCGTCGAAAATAGCGCGGTTTTCGGCCGTTAGCGGCAAAAATCGACCGATTTTTGGCCGCTAGCGGCGAAAATCGCACGATTTTTGCCCGCTAGCGGCGAAAATCGCGCTATTTTTGGACGGTAGCGGCGAAAATCGCGAGTTTTTGCCCGCCAGCTGCGAAAATCGCATGGTTTTTGGCCGGTAGCGGCGAAAATCGCGCGGTTTTTGGCCGGCAGCTGCGAAAATCGCATGGTTTTTGCCCGCCAGCTGCGAAAATCGCATGGTTTTTGGCCGCTAGCGGCGAAAATCGCGCGGTTTTTGGCCGGTAGCGGCGAAAATAGCGCTATTTTTGCCCACCAGCTGCAAAAATCGCATGGTTTTTGGCAGCTAGCGGAAAAAGTCGCGCTGTTTTTGGCCGGTAGGGGCAAAAATCGCGCTATTTTTGCCCGCCATCTGCGAAAATCGCATGGTTTTTGGCCGCTAGCGGCGAAAATCGCGCGGTTTTTGGCCGGTAGCGGTGAAAATAGCGCTATTTTTGCCCGTCAGCTGCAAAAATCGCATGGTTTTTGGTCGCTAGCAGCGAAAATCGCGCGGTTTTTAGCCGGTAGCGGCGAAAATCGCGCAATTTTTAGCCGGTAGCGGCTAAAATCGCGATTTTTGCCCGCCAGCTGCGAAAATCGCATAGTTTTTGGGCGGGAGCGGCGAAATTCAAGTGATTTTTGCCCGTTAGCTGCAAAAATCGCATGGTTTCTGGCCGCTAGCGTCGAAAATAGCGCGGTTTTCGGCCGTTAGCGGCAAAAATCGCCCGATTTTTGGCCGCTAGCGGCGAAAATCGCACGGTTTTTGGCCGCTAGCGGCGAAAATCGCGCTATTTTTGGCCGGTAGCGGCGAAAATCGCATGGTTTTTGACCGGTAGCGGCTAAAATCGCGATTTTTGCCCGCCAGCTGCGAAAATCGCATAGTTTTTGGCCTTTAGCGGCGAAATTCGCGCGATTTTTGCCCGTTAGCTGCAAAAATCGCATGGTTTCTGGCCGCTAGCGTCGAAAATAGCGCGGTTTTCGGCCGTTAGCGGCAAAAATCGCCCGATTTTTGGCCGCTAGCGGCGAAAATCGCACGATTTTTGCCCGCTAGCGGCGAAAATCGCGCTATTTTTGGCCGGTAGCGGCGAAAATCGCGCTATTTTTGGCCGGTAGCGGCGAAAATCGCGCGGTTTTTGGCCGGTAGCGGCAAAAATCGCGCTATTTTTGCCCGCCAGCTGCGAAAATCGCATGGTTTTTGGTCGCTAGCGGCGAAAATCGCGCGGTTTTTGGCAGGTAGCGGCGAAAATCGCGCAATTTTTGGCCGGTAGCGGCTAAAATCGCGATTTTTGCCCGCCAGCTGCGAAAATCGCATAGTTTTTGGGCGGTAGCGGCGAAATTCAAGTGATTTTTGCCCGTTAGCTGCAAAAATCGCATGGTTTCTGGCCGCTAGCGTCGAAAATAGCACGGTTTTCGGCCGTTAGCGGCAAAAATCGCCCGATTTTTGGCCGCTAGCGGCGAAAATCGCACGGTTTTTGGCCGCTAGCGGCGAAAATCGCGCGATTTTTGCCTGTTAGCTGCGAAAATCGCGATTTTTGGCCGCCAGCTGCGAAAATCGCATAGTTTTTGCGCTAAAAATAGCGCGGTTTTCGGCCGTTAGCGGCGAAAATCGCGCGATTTTCGGCCGGTAGCGGCGAAAATCGCGATTTTTGCCCGCCAGCTGCGAAAATTTCATGGTTTTTGGCCGGTAGCGGCGAAAATCGCGCGGTTTTTGGCCGGTAGCGGCGAAAATCTCGCTATTTTTGGCCGGTAGCGGCGAAAATCGCATGGTTTTTGGCCGGTAGCGGCGAAAATCGCGCGGTTTTTGGCCGGTAGCGGCGAAAATCGCGCTATTTTTGGCCGGTAGCGGCGAAAATCGCGCGGTTTTTGGCCGGTAGCGGCAAAAATCGCGCTATTTTTGCCCGCCAGCTGCGAAAATCGCATGGTTTTTGGTCGCTAGCGGCGAAAATCGCGCGGTTTTTGGCAGGTAGCGGCGAAAATCGCGCAATTTTTGGCCGGTAGCGGCTAAAATCGCGATTTTTGCCCGCCAGCTGCGAAAATCGCATAGTTTTTGGGCGGTAGCGGCGAAATTCAAATGATTTTTGCCCGTTAGCTGCAAAAATCGCATGGTTTCTGGCCGCTAGCGTCGAAAATAGCACGGTTTTCGGCCGTTAGCGGCAAAAATCGCCCGATTTTTGGCCGCTAGCGGCGAAAATCGCACGGTTTTTGGCCGCTAGCGGCGAAAATCGCGCTATTTTTGGCCGGTAGCGGCGAAAATCGCATGGTTTTTGGCCGGTAGCGGCTAAAATCGCGATTTTTGCCCGCCAGCTGCGAAAATCGCATAGTTTTTGGCCTTTAGCGGCGAAATTCGCGCGATTTTTGCCCGTTAGCTGCAAAAATCGCATGGTTTCTGGCCGCTAGCGTCGAAAATAGCGCGGTTTTCGGCCGTTAGCGGCAAAAATCGCCCGATTTTTGGCCGCTAGCGGCGAAAATCGCATGGTTTTTGGCCGGTAGCGGCGAAAATCGCGCGGTTTTTGGCCGGCAGCTGCGAAAATCGCGATTTTTGCCCGCCAGCTGCGAAAATCGCATGGTTTTTGGCCGCTAGCGGCGAAAATCGCGCGGTTTTTGGCCGGTAGCGGCAAAAATCGCGCTATTTTTGCCCGCCATCTGCGAAAATCGCATGGTTTTTTGGCCGCTAGCGGCGAAAATCGCGCGGTTTTTGGCCGGTAGCGGCGAAAATAGCGCTATTTTTGCCCGCCAGCTGCAAAAATCGCATGGTTTTTGGTCGCTAGCGGCGAAAATCGCGCGGTTTTTGGCCGGTAGCGGCGAAAATCGCGCTATTTTTGGCCGGTAGCGTCTAAAATTGCGATTTTTGCCCGCCAGCTGCGAAAATCGCATGGTTTTTTTGCCGCTAGCGGCGAAAATCGCGCGGTTTTTGGCCGGTAGCGGCGAAAATAGCGCTATTTTTGCCCACCAGCTGCAAAAATCGCATGGTTTTTGGCAGCTAGCGGAAAAAGTCGCGCTGTTTTTGGCCGGTAGCGGCAAAAATCGCGCTATTTTTGCCCGCCATCTGCGAAAATCGCATGGTTTTTGGCCACTAGCGGCGAAAATCGCGCGGTTTTTGGCCGGTAGCGGCGAAAATAGCGCTATTTTTGCCCACCAGCTGCAAAAATCGCATGGTTTTTGGCAGCTAGCGGAAAAAGTCGCTCTGTTTTTGGCCGGTAGCGGCAAAAATCGCGCTATTTTTGCCCGCCATCCGCGAAAATCGCATGGTTTTTGGCCACTAGCGGCGAAAATCGCGCGGTTTTTGGCCGGTAGCGGCGAAAATAGCGCTATTTTTGCCCGCCAACTGCAAAAATCGCATGGTTTTTGGTCGCTAGCGGCGAAAATCGCGCGGTTTTTGGCCGGTAGCGTCGAAAATAGCGCGGTTTTCGGCCGTTAGCGGCAAAAATCGCCCGATTTTTGGCCGCTAGCGGCGAAAATCGCATGGTTTTTGGCCGGTAGCGGCGAAAATCGCGCGGTTTTTGGCCGGCAGCTGCGAAAATCGCGATTTTTGCCCGCCAGCTGCGAAAATCGCATGGTTTTTGGCCGCTAGCGGCGAAAATCGCGCGGTTTTTGGCCGGTAGCGGCAAAAATCGCGCTATTTTTGCCCGCCATCTGCGAAAATCGCATGGTTTTTTGGCCGCTAGCGGCGAAAATCGCGCGGTTTTTGGCCGGTAGCGGCGAAAATAGCGCTATTTTTGCCCGCCAGCTGCAAAAATCGCATGGTTTTTGGTCGCTAGCGGCGAAAATCGCGCGGTTTTTGGCCGGTAGCGGCGAAAATCGCGCTATTTTTGGCCGGTAGCGTCTAAAATTGCGATTTTTGCCCGCCAGCTGCGAAAATCGCATGGTTTTTTTGCCGCTAGCGGCGAAAATCGCGCGGTTTTTGGCCGGTAGCGGCGAAAATAGCGCTATTTTTGCCCACCAGCTGCAAAAATCGCATGGTTTTTGGCAGCTAGCGGAAAAAGTCGCGCTGTTTTTGGCCGGTAGCGGCAAAAATCGCGCTATTTTTGCCCGCCATCTGCGAAAATCGCATGGTTTTTGGCCACTAGCGGCGAAAATCGCGCGGTTTTTGGCCGGTAGCGGCGAAAATAGCGCTATTTTTGCCCGCCAGCTGCAAAAATCGCATGGTTTTTGGTCGCTAGCGGCGAAAATCGCGCGGTTTTTGGCCGGTAGCGTCGAAAATAGCGCGGTTTTCGGCCGTTAGCGGCAAAAATCGCCCGATTTTTGGCCGCTAGTGGCAAAAATCGCGCTATTTTTGGCCGGTCGCGGCGAAAATCGCGATTTTTTGCCCGCCAGCTGCGAAAATCGCATGGTTTTTGCGCAAAATAGCGCGGTTTTCGGCCGTTACCGGCAAAAATCGCCCGATTTTTGGCCGCTAGCGGCAAAAATCGCGCGATTTTTGGCCGGTAGCGGCGAAAATAGCGATTTTTGCCCGCCAGCTGCGAAAATCGCATGGTTTATGGCCGGTAGCGGCGAAAATTGCGCGGTTTTTGGCCGGTAGCTGCGAAAATCGCGATTTTTGCCCACCAGCTGCGAAAATCGCATGGTTTTTGGCCGCTAGCTGCAAAAATCGCGCTATTTTGGGCCGGTAGCGGCGAAAATCGCGATTTTTGCCCGCCAGCTGCGAAAATCGCGATTTTTGGCCGCCAGCTGCGAAAATCGCATAGTTTTTGCGCTAAAAATAGCGCGGTTTTCGGCCGTTAGCGGCGAAAATCGCGCGATTTTCGGCCGGTAGCGGCGAAAATCGCGATTTTTGCCCGCCAGCTTCGAAAATTTCATGGTTTTTGGCCGGTAGCGGTGAAAATCGCGCGGTTTTTGGCCGGTAGCGGCGAAAATCGCGCTATTTTTGGCCGGTAGTGGCGAAAATCGCATGGTTTTTGGCTGGTAGCGGCGAAAATTGCGCGGTTTTTGGCCGGTTGCGGCGAAAATCGCGCTGTTTTTGGCCGGTAGGGGCAAAAATCGCGCTATTTTTGCCCGCCATCTGCGAAAATCGCATGATTTTTGGCCGCTAGCGGCGAAAATCGCGCGGTTTTTGGCCGGTAGCGGTGAAAATAGCGCTATTTTTGCCCGTCAGCTGCAAAAATCGCATGGTTTTTGGTCGCTAGCGGCGAAAATCGCGCGGTTTTTAGCCGGTAGCGGCGAAAATCGCGCAATTTTTAGCCGGTAGCGGCTAAAATCGCGATTTTTGCCCGCCAGCTGCGAAAATCGCATAGTTTTTGGGCGGTAGCGGCGAAATTCAAATGATTTTTGCCCGTTAGCTGCAAAAATCGCATGGTTTCTGGCCGCTAGCGTCGAAAATAGCGCGGTTTTCGGCCGTTAGCGGCAAAAATCGACCGATTTTTGGCCGCTAGCGGCGAAAATCGCACGATTTTTGCCCGCTAGCGGCGAAAATCGCGCTATTTTTGGACGGTAGCGGCGAAAATCGCGATTTTTGCCCGCCAGCTGCGAAAATCGCATGGTTTTTGGCCGGTAGCGGCGAAAATCGCGCGGTTTTTGGCCGGCAGCTGCGAAAATCGCATGGTTTTTGCCCGCCAGCTGCGAAAATCGCATGGTTTTTGGCCGCTAGCGGCGAAAATCGCGCGGTTTTTGGCCGGTAGCGGCGAAAATAGCGCTATTTTTGCCCACCAGCTGCAAAAATCGCATGGTTTTTGGCAGCTAGCGGAAAAAGTCGCGCTGTTTTTGGCCGGTAGGGGCAAAAATCGCGCTATTTTTGCCCGCCATCTGCGAAAATCGCATGATTTTTGGCCGCTAGCGGCGAAAATCGCGCGGTTTTTGGCCGGTAGCGGTGAAAATAGCGCTATTTTTGCCCGTCAGCTGCAAAAATCGCATGGTTTTTGGTTGCTAGCGGCGAAAATCGCGCGGTTTTTGGCAGGTAGCGGCGAAAATCGCGCAATTTTTGGCCGGTAGCGGCTAAAATCGCGATTTTTGCCCGCCAGCTGCGAAAATCGCATAGTTTTTGGGGCGGTAGCGGCGAAATTCAAGTGATTTTTGCCCGTTAGCTGCAAAAATCGCATGGTTTCTGGCCGCTAGCGTCGAAAATAGCACGGTTTTCGGCCGTTAGCGGCAAAAATCGCCCGATTTTTGGCCGCTAGCGGCGAAAATCGCACGGTTTTTGGCCGCTAGCGGCGAAAATCGCGCGATTTTTGCCTGTTAGCTGCGAAAATCGCGATTTTTGGCCGCCAGCTGCGAAAATCGCATAGTTTTTGCGCTAAAAATAGCGCGGTTTTCGGCCGTTAGCGGCGAAAATCGCGCGATTTTCGGCCGGTAGCGGCGAAAATCGCGATTTTTGCCCGCCAGCTGCGAAAATTTCATGGTTTTTGGCCGGTAGCGGCGAAAATCGCGCGGTTTTTGGCCGGTAGCGGCGAAAATCTCGCTATTTTTGGCCAGTAGCGGCGAAAATCGCATGGTTTTTGGCCGGTAGCGGCGAAAATCGCGCGGTTTTTGGCCGGTAGCGGCGAAAATCGCGCTATTTTTGGCCGGTAGCGGCGAAAATCGCGCGGTTTTTGGCCGGTAGCGGCAAAAATCGCGCTATTTTTGTCCGCTAGCTGCGAAAATCGCATGGTTTTTGGTCGCTAGCGGCGAAAATCGCGCGGTTTTTGGCAGGAAGCGGCGAAAATCGCGCAATTTTTGGCCGGTAGCAGCTAAAATCGCGATTTTTGCCCGCCAGCTGCGAAAATCGCATAGTTTATGGGCGGTAGCGGCGAAATTCAAGTGATTTTTGCCAGTTAGCTTCAAAAATCGCATGGTTTCTGGCCACTAGCGTCGAAAATAGCGCGGTTTTCGGCCGTTAGCGGCAAAAATCGACCGATTTTTGGCCGCTAGCGGCGAAAATCGCACGATTTTTGCCCGCTAGCGGCGAAAATCGCGCTATTTTTGGACGGTAGCGGCGAAAATCGCGATTTTTGCCCGCCAGCTGCGAAAATCGCATGGTTTTTGGCCGGTAGCGGCGAAAATCGCGCGGTTTTTGGCCGGCAGCTGCGAAAATCGCATGGTTTTTGCCCGCCAGCTGCGAAAATCGCATGGTTTTTGGCCGCTAGCGGCGAAAATCGCGCGGTTTTTGGCCGGTAGCGGCGAAAATAGCGCTATTTTTGCCCACCAGCTGCAAAAATCGCATGGTTTTTGGCAGCTAGCGGAAAAAGTCGCGCTGTTTTTGGCCGGTAGGGGCAAAAATCGCGCTATTTTTGCCCGCCATCTGCGAAAATCGCATGATTTTTGGCCGCTAGCGGCGAAAATCGCGCGGTTTTTGGCCGGTAGCGGTGAAAATAGCGCTATTTTTGCCCGTCAGCTGCAAAAATCGCATGGTTTTTGGTCGCTAGCGGCGAAAATCGCGCGGTTTTTAGCCGGTAGCGGCGAAAATCGCGCAATTTTTAGCCGGTAGCGGCTAAAATCGCGATTTTTGCCCGCCAGCTGCGAAAATCGCATAGTTTTTGGGCGGGAGCGGCGAAATTCAAGTGATTTTTGCCCGTTAGCTGCAAAAATCGCATGGTTTCTGGCCGCTAGCGTCGAAAATAGCGCGGTTTTCGGCCGTTAGCGGCAAAAATCGCCCGATTTTTGGCCGCTAGCGGCGAAAATCGCACGGTTTTTGGCCGCTAGCGGCGAAAATCGCGCTATTTTTGGCCGGTAGCGGCGAAAATCGCATGGTTTTTGACCGGTAGCGGCTAAAATCGCGATTTTTGCCCGCCAGCTGCGAAAATCGCATAGTTTTTGGCCTTTAGCGGCGAAATTCGCGCGATTTTTGCCCGTTAGCTGCAAAAATCGCATGGTTTCTGGCCGCTAGCGTCGAAAATAGCGCGGTTTTCGGCCGTTAGCGGCAAAAATCGCCCGATTTTTGGCCGCTAGCGGCGAAAATCGCACGATTTTTGCCCGCTAGCGGCGAAAATCGCGCTATTTTTGGCCGGTAGCGGCGAAAATCGCGCTATTTTTGGCCGGTAGCGGCGAAAATCGCGCGGTTTTTGGCCGGTAGCGGCAAAAATCGCGCTATTTTTGCCCGCCAGCTGCGAAAATCGCATGGTTTTTGGTCGCTAGCGGCGAAAATCGCGCGGTTTTTGGCAGGTAGCGGCGAAAATCGCGCAATTTTTGGCCGGTAGCGGCTAAAATCGCGATTTTTGCCCGCCATGCTGCGAAAATCGCATAGTTTTTGGGCGGTAGCGGCGAAATTCAAGTGATTTTTGCCCGTTAGCTGCAAAAATCGCATGGTTTCTGGCCGCTAGCGTCGAAAATAGCACGGTTTTCGGCCGTTAGCGGCAAAAATCGCCCGATTTTTGGCCGCTAGCGGCGAAAATCGCACGGTTTTTGGCCGCTAGCGGCGAAAATCGCGCGATTTTTGCCTGTTAGCTGCGAAAATCGCGATTTTTGGCCGCCAGCTGCGAAAATCGCATAGTTTTTGCGCTAAAAATAGCGCGGTTTTCGGCCGTTAGCGGCGAAAATCGCGCGATTTTCGGCCGGTAGCGGCGAAAATCGCGATTTTTGCCCGCCAGCTGCGAAAATTTCATGGTTTTTGGCCGGTAGCGGCGAAAATCGCGCGGTTTTTGGCCGGTAGCGGCGAAAATCTCGCTATTTTTGGCCGGTAGCGGCGAAAATCGCATGGTTTTTGGCCGGTAGCGGCGAAAATCGCGCGGTTTTTGGCCGGTAGCGGCGAAAATCGCGCTATTTTTGGCCGGTAGCGGCGAAAATCGCGCGGTTTTTGGCCGGTAGCGGCAAAAATCGCGCTATTTTTGCCCGCCAGCTGCGAAAATCGCATGGTTTTTGGTCGCTAGCGGCGAAAATCGCGCGGTTTTTGGCAGGTAGCGGCGAAAATCGCGCAATTTTTGGCCGGTAGCGGCTAAAATCGCGATTTTTGCCCGCCAGCTGCGAAAATCGCATAGTTTTTGGGCGGTAGCGGCGAAATTCAAATGATTTTTGCCCGTTAGCTGCAAAAATCGCATGGTTTCTGGCCGCTAGCTTCGAAAATAGCACGGTTTTTGGCCGTTAGCGGCAAAAATCGCCCGATTTTTGGCCGCTAGCGGCGAAAATCGCACGGTTTTTGGCCGCTAGCGGCGAAAATCGCGCTATTTTTGGCCGGTAGCGGCAAAAATCGCATGGTTTTTGGCCGGTAGCGGCTAAAATCGCGATTTTTGCCCGCCAGCTGCGAAAATCGCATAGTTTTTGGCCTTTAGCGGCGAAATTCGCGCGATTTTTGCCCGTTAGCTGCAAAAATCGCATGGTTTCTGGCCGCTAGCGTCGAAAATAGCGCGGTTTTCGGCCGTTAGCGGCAAAAATCGCCCGATTTTTGGCCGCTAGCGGCGAAAATCGCATGGTTTTTGGCCGGTAGCGGCGAAAATCGCGCGGTTTTTGGCCGGCAGCTGCGAAAATCGCGATTTTTGCCCGCCAGCTGCGAAAATCGCATGGTTTTTGGCAGCTAGCGGCGAAAAGTCGCGCTGTTTTTGGCCGGTAGCGGCAAAAATCGCGCTATTTTTGCCCGCCATCTGCGAAAATCGCATGGTTTTTGGCCGCTAGCGGCGAAAATCGCGCGGTTTTTGGCCGGTAGCGGCGAAAATAGCGCTATTTTTGCCCGCCAGCTGCAAAAATCGCATGGTTTTTGGTCGCTAGCGGCGAAAATCGCGCGGTTTTTGGCCGGTAGCGGCGAAAATCGCGCTATTTTTGGCCGGTAGCGTCTAAAATTGCGATTTTTGCCCGCCAGCTGCGAAAATCGCATGGTTTTTTGCCGCTAGCGGCGAAAATCGCGCGGTTTTTGGCCGGTAGCGGCGAAAATAGCGCTATTTTTGCCCACCAGCTGCAAAAATCGCATGGTTTTTGGCAGCTAGCGGAAAAAGTCGCGCTGTTTTTGGCCGGTAGCGGCAAAAATCGCGCTATTTTTGCCCGCCATCTGCGAAAATCGCATGGTTTTTGGCCACTAGCGGCGAAAATCGCGCGGTTTTTGGCCGGTAGCGGCGAAAATAGCGCTATTTTTGCCCACCAGCTGCAAAAATCGCATGGTTTTTGGCAGCTAGCGGAAAAAGTCGCTCTGTTTTTGGCCGGTAGCGGCAAAAATCGCGCTATTTTTGCCCGCCATCCGCGAAAATCGCATGGTTTTTGGCCACTAGCGGCGAAAATCGCGCGGTTTTTGGCCGGTAGCGGCGAAAATAGCGCTATTTTTGCCCGCCAACTGCAAAAATCGCATGGTTTTTGGTCGCTAGCGGCGAAAATCGCGCGGTTTTTGGCCGGTAGCGTCGAAAATAGCGCGGTTTTCGGCCGTTAGCGGCAAAAATCGCCCGATTTTTGGCCGCTAGCGGCGAAAATCGCATGGTTTTTGGCCGGTAGCGGCGAAAATCGCGCGGTTTTTGGCCGGCAGCTGCGAAAATCGCGATTTTTGCCCGCCAGCTGCGAAAATCGCATGGTTTTTGGCCGCTAGCGGCGAAAATCGCGCGGTTTTTGGCCGGTAGCGGCAAAAATCGCGCTATTTTTGCCCGCCATCTGCGAAAATCGCATGGTTTTTGGCCGCTAGCGGCGAAAATCGCGCGGTTTTTGGCCGGTAGCGGCGAAAATAGCGCTATTTTTGCCCGCCAGCTGCAAAAATCGCATGGTTTTTGGTCGCTAGCGGCGAAAATCGCGCGGTTTTTGGCCGGTAGCGGCGAAAATCGCGCTATTTTTGGCCGGTAGCGTCTAAAATTGCGATTTTTGCCCGCCAGCTGCGAAAATCGCATGGTTTTTTGCCGCTAGCGGCGAAAATCGCGCGGTTTTTGGCCGGTAGCGGCGAAAATAGCGCTATTTTTGCCCACCAGCTGCAAAAATCGCATGGTTTTTGGCAGCTAGCGGAAAAAGTCGCGCTGTTTTTGGCCGGTAGCGGCAAAAATCGCGCTATTTTTGCCCGCCATCTGCGAAAATCGCATGGTTTTTGGCCACTAGCGGCGAAAATCGCGCGGTTTTTGGCCGGTAGCGGCGAAAATAGCGCTATTTTTGCCCGCCAGCTGCAAAAATCGCATGGTTTTTGGTCGCTAGCGGCGAAAATCGCGCGGTTTTTGGCCGGTAGCGTCGAAAATAGCGCGGTTTTCGGCCGTTAGCGGCAAAAATCGCCCGATTTTTGGCCGCTAGTGGCAAAAATCGCGCTATTTTTGGCCGGTCGCGGCGAAAATCGCGATTTTTGCCCGCCAGCTGCGAAAATCGCATGGTTTTTGCGCAAAATAGCGCGGTTTTCGGCCGTTACCGGCAAAAATCGCCCGATTTTTGGCCGCTAGCGGCAAAAATCGCGCGATTTTTGGCCGGTAGCGGCGAAAATAGCGATTTTTGCCCGCCAGCTGCGAAAATCGCATGGTTTATGGCCGGTAGCGGCGAAAATCGCGCGGTTTTTGGCCGGTAGCTGCGAAAATCGCGATTTTTGCCCGCCAGCTGCGAAAATCGCATGGTTTTTGGCCGCTAGCTGAAAAAATCGCGCTATTTTGGGCCGGTAGCGGCGAAAATCGCGATTTTTGCCCGCCAGCTGCGAAAATCGCGATTTTTGGCCGCCAGCTGCGAAAATCGCATAGTTTTTGCGCTAAAAATAGCGCGGTTTTCGGCCGTTAGCGGCGAAAATCGCGCGATTTTCGGCCGGTAGCGGCGAAAATAGCGATTTTTGCCCGCCAGCTTCGAAAATTTCATGGTTTTTGGCCGGTAGCGGTGAAAATCGCGCGGTTTTTGGCCGGTAGCGGCGAAAATCGCGCTATTTTTGGCCGGTAGTGGCGAAAATCGCATGGTTTTTGGCTGGTAGCGGCGAAAATTGCGCGGTTTTTGGCCGGTAGCGGCGAAAATCGCGCTATTTTTGGCCGGTAGCGGCGAAAATCGCGCGGTTTTTGGCCGGTAGCGGCAAAAATCGCGCTATTTTTGCCCGCCAGCTGCGAAAATCGCATGGTTTTTGGGCGCTAGCGGCGAAAATCTCGAGGTTTTTGGCAGGTAGCGGCGAAAATCGCGCTATTTTTGGCTGGTAGCGGCTAAAATCGCGATTTTTGCCCGCCAGCTGCGAAAATCGCATAGTTTTTGGCCGTAAGCGGCGAAATTCGCGTGATTTTTGCCCGTTAGCTGCAAAAATCGCATGGTTTCTGGCCGCTAGCGTCGAAAATAGCGCGGTTTTCGGCCGTTAGCGGCAAAAATCGACCGATTTTTGGCCGCTAGCGGCGAAAATCGCACGATTTTTGCCCGCTAGCGGCGAAAATCGCGCTATTTTTGGACGGTAGCGGCGAAAATCGCGATTTTTGCCCGCCAGCTGCGAAAATCGCATGGTTTTTGGCCGGTAGCGGCGAAAATCGCGCGGTTTTTGGCCGGCAGCTGCGAAAATCGCATGGTTTTTGCCCGCCAGCTGCGAAAATCGCATGGTTTTTGGCCGCTAGCGGCGAAAATCGCGCGGTTTTTGGCCGGTAGCGGCGAAAATCGCGCTATTTTTGGCCGGTAGCGGCGAAAATCGCGCGGTTTTTGGCCGGTAGCGGCAAAAATCGCGCTATTTTTGTCCGCTAGCCTGCGAAAATCGCATGGTTTTTGGTCGCTAGCGGCGAAAATCGCGCGGTTTTTGGCAGGAAGCGGCGAAAATCGCGCAATTTTTGGCCGGTAGCGGCTAAAATCGCGATTTTTGCCCGCCAGCTGCGAAAATCGCATAGTTTTTGGGCGGTAGCGGCGAAATTCAAGTGATTTTTGCCAGTTAGCTTCAAAAATCGCATGGTTTCTGGCCACTAGCGTCGAAAATAGCGCGGTTTTCGGCCGTTAGCGGCAAAAATCGACCGATTTTTGGCCGCTAGCGGCGAAAATCGCACGATTTTTGCCCGCTAGCGGCGAAAATCGCGCTATTTTTGGACGGTAGCGGCGAAAATCGCGATTTTTGCCCGCCAGCTGCGAAAATCGCATGGTTTTTGGCCTGTAGCGGCGAAAATCGCGCGGTTTTTGGCCGGCAGCTGCGAAAATCGCATGGTTTTTGCCCGCCAGCTGCGAAAATCGCATGGTTTTTGGCCGCTAGCGGCGAAAATCGCGCGGTTTTTGGCCGGTAGCGGCGAAAATAGCGCTATTTTTGCCCACCAGCTGCAAAAATCGCATGGTTTTTGGCAGCTAGCGGAAAAAGTCGCGCTGTTTTTGGCCGGTAGGGGCAAAAATCGCGCTATTTTTGCCCGCCATCTGCGAAAATCGCATGATTTTTGGCCGCTAGCGGCGAAAATCGCGCGGTTTTTGGCCGGTAGCGGTGAAAATAGCGCTATTTTTGCCCGTCAGCTGCAAAAATCGCATGGTTTTTGGTCGCTAGCGGCGAAAATCGCGCGGTTTTTAGCCGGTAGCGGCGAAAATCGCGCAATTTTTAGCCGGTAGCGGCTAAAATCGCGATTTTTGCCCGCCAGCTGCGAAAATCGCATAGTTTTTGGGCGGGAGCGGCGAAATTCAAGTGATTTTTGCCCGTTAGCTGCAAAAATCGCATGGTTTCTGGCCGCTAGCGTCGAAAATAGCGCGGTTTTCGGCCGTTAGCGGCAAAAATCGCCCGATTTTTGGCCGCTAGCGGCGAAAATCGCACGGTTTTTGGCCGCTAGCGGCGAAAATCGCGCTATTTTGGGCCGGTAGCGGCGAAAATCGCATGGTTTTTGACCGGTAGCGGCTAAAATCGCGATTTTTGCCCGCCAGCTGCGAAAATCGCATAGTTTTTGGCCTTTAGCGGCGAAATTCGCGCGATTTTTGCCCGTTAGCTGCAAAAATCGCATGGTTTCTGGCCGCTAGCGTCGAAAAATAGCGCGGTTTTCGGCCGTTAGCGGCAAAAATCGCCCGATTTTTGGCCGCTAGCGGCGAAAATCGCACGATTTTTGCCCGCTAGCGGCGAAAATCGCGCTATTTTTGGCCGGTAGCGGCGAAAATCGCGCTATTTTTGGCCGGTAGCGGCGAAAATCGCGCGGTTTTTGGCCGGTAGCGGCAAAAATCGCGCTATTTTTGCCCGCCAGCTGCGAAAATCGCATGGTTTTTGGTCGCTAGCGGCGAAAATCGCGCGGTTTTTGGCAGGTAGCGGCGAAAATCGCGCAATTTTTGGCCGGTAGCGGCTAAAATCGCGATTTTTGCCCGCCAGCTGCGAAAATCGCATAGTTTTTGGGCGGTAGCGGCGAAATTCAAGTGATTTTTGCCCGTTAGCTGCAAAAATCGCATGGTTTCTGGCCGCTAGCGTCGAAAATAGCACGGTTTTCGGCCGTTAGCGGCAAAAATCGCCCGATTTTTGGCCGCTAGCGGCGAAAATCGCACGGTTTTTGGCCGCTAGCGGCGAAAATCGCGCGATTTTTGCCTGTTAGCTGCGAAAATCGCGATTTTTGGCCGCCAGCTGCGAAAATCGCATAGTATTTGCGCTAAAAATAGCGCGGTTTTCGGCCGTTAGCGGCGAAAATCGCGCGATTTTCGGCCGGTAGCGGCGAAAATCGCGATTTTTGCCCGCCAGCTGCGAAAATTTCATGGTTTTTGGCCGGTAGCGGCGAAAATCGCGCGGTTTTTGGCCGGTAGCGGCGAAAATCTCGCTATTTTTGGCCGGTAGCGGCGAAAATCGCATGGTTTTTGGCCGGTAGCGGCGAAAATCGCGCGGTTTTTGGCCGGTAGCGGCGAAAATCGCGCTATTTTTGGCCGGTAGCGGCGAAAATCGCGCGGTTTTTGGCCGGTAGCGGCAAAAATCGCGCTATTTTTGTCCGCTAGCTGCGAAAATCGCATGGTTTTTGGTCGCTAGCGGCGAAAATCGCGCGGTTTTTGGCAGGAAGCGGCGAAAATCGCGCAATTTTTGGCCGGTAGCGGCTAAAATCGCGATTTTTGCCCGCCAGCTGCGAAAATCGCATAGTTTTTGGGCGGTAGCGGCGAAATTCAAGTGATTTTTGCCAGTTAGCTTCAAAAATCGCATGGTTTCTGGCCACTAGCGTCGAAAATAGCGCGGTTTTCGGCCGTTAGCGGCAAAAATCGACCGATTTTTGGCCGCTAGCGGCGAAAATCGCACGATTTTTGCCCGCTAGCGGCGAAAATCGCGCTATTTTTGGACGGTAGCGGCGAAAATCGCGATTTTTGCCCGCCAGCTGCGAAAATCGCATGGTTTTTGGCCGGTAGCGGCGAAAATCGCGCGGTTTTTGGCCGGCAGCTGCGAAAATCGCATGGTTTTTGCCCGCCAGCTGCGAAAATCGCATGGTTTTTGGCCGCTAGCGGCGAAAATCGCGCGGTTTTTGGCCGGTAGCGGCGAAAATAGCGCTATTTTTGCCCACCAGCTGCAAAAATCGCATGGTTTTTGGCAGCTAGCGGAAAAAGTCGCGCTGTTTTTGGCCGGTAGGGGCAAAAATCGCGCTATTTTTGCCCGCCATCTGCGAAAATCGCATGATTTTTGGCCGCTAGCGGCGAAAATCGCGCGGTTTTTGGCCGGTAGCGGTGAAAATAGCGCTATTTTTGCCCGTCAGCTGCAAAAATCGCATGGTTTTTGGTCGCTAGCGGCGAAAATCGCGCGGTTTTTAGCCGGTAGCGGCGAAAATCGCGCAATTTTTAGCCGGTAGCGGCTAAAATCGCGATTTTTGCCCGCCAGCTGCGAAAATCGCATAGTTTTTGGGCGGGAGCGGCGAAATTCAAGTAATTTTTGCCCGTTAGCTGCAAAAATCGCATGGTTTCTGGCCGCTAGCGTCGAAAATAGCGCGGTTTTCGGCCGTTAGCGGCAAAAATCGCCCGATTTTTGGCCGCTAGCGGCGAAAATCGCACGGTTTTTGGCCGCTAGCGGCGAAAATCGCGCTATTTTTGGCCGGTAGCGGCGAAAATCGCATGGTTTTTGACCGGTAGCGGCTAAAATCGCGATTTTTGCCCGCCAGCTGCGAAAATCGCATAGTTTTTGGCCTTTAGCGGCGAAATTCGCGCGATTTTTGCCCGTTAGCTGCAAAAATCGCATGGTTTCTGGCCGCTAGCGTCGAAAATAGCGCGGTTTTCGGCCGTTAGCGGCAAAAATCGCCCGATTTTTGGCCGCTAGCGGCGAAAATCGCACGATTTTTGCCCGCTAGCGGCGAAAATCGCGCTATTTTTGGCCGGTAGCGGCGAAAATCGCGCTATTTTTGGCCGGATAGCGGCGAAAATCGCGCGGTTTTTGGCCGGTAGCGGCAAAAATCGCGCTATTTTTGCCCGCCAGCTGCGAAAATCGCATGGTTTTTGGTCGCTAGCGGCGAAAATCGCGCGGTTTTTGGCAGGTAGCGGCGAAAATCGCGCAATTTTTGGCCGGTAGCGGCTAAAATCGCGATTTTTGCCCGCCAGCTGCGAAAATCGCATAGTTTTTGGGCGGTAGCGGCGAAATTCAAGTGATTTTTGCCCGTTAGCTGCAAAAATCGCATGGTTTCTGGCCGCTAGCGTCGAAAATAGCACGGTTTTCGGCCGTTAGCGGCAAAAATCGCCCGATTTTTGGCCGCTAGCGGCGAAAATCGCACGGTTTTTGGCCGCTAGCGGCGAAAATCGCGCGATTTTTGCCTGTTAGCTGCGAAAATCGCGATTTTTGGCCGCCAGCTGCGAAAATCGCATAGTTTTTGCGCTAAAAATAGCGCGGTTTTCGGCCGTTAGCGGCGAAAATCGCGCGATTTTCGGCCGGTAGCGGCGAAAATCGCGATTTTTGCCCGCCAGCTGCGAAAATTTCATGGTTTTTGGCCGGTAGCGGCGAAAATCGCGCGGTTTTTGGCCGGTAGCGGCGAAAATCTCGCTATTTTTGGCCGGTAGCGGCGAAAATCGCATGGTTTTTGGCCGGTAGCGGCGAAAATCGCAGCGGTTTTTGGCCGGTAGCGGCGAAAATCGCGCTATTTTTGGCCGGTAGCGGCGAAAATCGCGCGGTTTTTGGCCGGTAGCGGCAAAAATCGCGCTATTTTTGCCCGCCAGCTGCGAAAATCGCATGGTTTTTGGTCGCTAGCGGCGAAAATCGCGCGGTTTTTGGCAGGTAGCGGCGAAAATCGCGCAATTTTTGGCCGGTAGCGGCTAAAATCGCGATTTTTGCCCGCCAGCTGCGAAAATCGCATAGTTTTTGGGCGGTAGCGGCGAAATTCAAATGATTTTTGCCCGTTAGCTGCAAAAATCGCATGGTTTCTGGCCGCTAGCTTCGAAAATAGCACGGTTTTTCGGCCGTTAGCGGCAAAAATCGCCCGATTTTTGGCCGCTAGCGGCGAAAATCGCACGGTTTTTGGCCGCTAGCGGCGAAAATCGCGCTATTTTTGGGCCGGTAGCGGCGAAAAATCGCATGGTTTTTGGCCGGTAGCGGCTAAAATCGCGATTTTTGCCCGCCAGCTGCGAAAATCGCATAGTTTTTGGCCTTTAGCGGCGAAATTCGCGCGATTTTTGCCCGTTAGCTGCAAAAATCGCATGGTTTCTGGCCGCTAGCGTCGAAAATAGCGCGGTTTTCGGCCGTTAGCGGCAAAAATCGCCCGATTTTTGGCCGCTAGCGGCGAAAATCGCATGGTTTTTGGCCGGTAGCGGCGAAAATCGCGCGGTTTTTGGCCGGCAGCTGCGAAAATCGCGATTTTTGCCCGCCAGCTGCGAAAATCGCATGGTTTTTGGCCGCTAGCGGCGAAAATCGCGCGGTTTTTTGGCCGGTAGCGGCAAAAATCGCGCTATTTTTGCCCGCCATCTGCGAAAATCGCATGGTTTTTGGCCGCTAGCGGCGAAAATCGCGCGGTTTTTGGCCGGTAGCGGCGAAAATAGCGCTATTTTTGCCCGCCAGCTGCAAAAATCGCATGGTTTTTGGTCGCTAGCGGCGAAAATCGCGCGGTTTTTGGCCGGTAGCGGCGAAAATCGCGCTATTTTTGGCCGGTAGCGTCTAAAATTGCGATTTTTGCCCGCCAGCTGCGAAAATCGCATGGTTTTTTGCCGCTAGCGGCGAAAATCGCGCGGTTTTTGGCCGGTAGCGGCGAAAATAGCGCTATTTTTGCCCACCAGCTGCAAAAATCGCATGGTTTTTGGCAGCTAGCGGAAAAAGTCGCGCTGTTTTTTGGCCGGTAGCGGCAAAAATCGCGCTATTTTTGCCCGCCATCTGCGAAAATCGCATGGTTTTTTGGCCACTAGCGGCGAAAATCGCGCGGTTTTTGGCCGGTAGCGGCGAAAATAGCGCTATTTTTGCCCACCAGCTGCAAAAATCGCATGGTTTTTGGCAGCTAGCGGAAAAAGTCGCTCTGTTTTTGGCCGGTAGCGGCAAAAATCGCGCTATTTTTGCCCGCCATCCTGCGAAAATCGCATGGTTTTTGGCCACTAGCGGCGAAAATCGCGCGGTTTTTGGCCGGTAGCGGCGAAAATAGCGCTATTTTTGCCCGCCAACTGCAAAAATCGCATGGTTTTTGGTCGCTAGCGGCGAAAATCGCGCGGTTTTTGGCCGGTAGCGTCGAAAATAGCGCGGTTTTCGGCCGTTAGCGGCAAAAATCGCCCGATTTTTGGCCGCTAGCGGCGAAAATCGCATGGTTTTTGGCCGGTAGCGGCGAAAATCGCGCGGTTTTTGGCCGGCAGCTGCGAAAATCGCGATTTTTGCCCGCCAGCTGCGAAAATCGCATGGTTTTTGGCCGCTAGCGGCGAAAATCGCGCGGTTTTTGGCCGGTAGCGGCAAAAATCGCGCTATTTTTGCCCGCCATCTGCGAAAATCGCATGGTTTTTGGCCGCTAGCGGCGAAAATCGCGCGGTTTTTGGCCGGTAGCGGCGAAAATAGCGCTATTTTTGCCCGCCAGCTGCAAAAATCGCATGGTTTTTGGTCGCTAGCGGCGAAAATCGCGCGGTTTTTGGCCGGTAGCGGCGAAAATCGCGCTATTTTTGGCCGGTAGCGTCTAAAATTGCGATTTTTGCCCGCCAGCTGCGAAAATCGCATGGTTTTTTGCCGCTAGCGGCGAAAATCGCGCGGTTTTTGGCCGGTAGCGGCGAAAATAGCGCTATTTTTGCCCACCAGCTGCAAAAATCGCATGGTTTTTGGCAGCTAGCGGAAAAAGTCGCGCTGTTTTTGGCCGGTAGCGGCAAAAATCGCGCTATTTTTGCCCGCCATCTGCGAAAATCGCATGGTTTTTGGCCACTAGCGGCGAAAATCGCGCGGTTTTTGGCCGGTAGCGGCGAAAATAGCGCTATTTTTGCCCGCCAGCTGCAAAAATCGCATGGTTTTTGGTCGCTAGCGGCGAAAATCGCGCGGTTTTTGGCCGGTAGCGTCGAAAATAGCGCGGTTTTCGGCCGTTAGCGGCAAAAATCGCCCGATTTTTGGCCGCTAGTGGCAAAAATCGCGCTATTTTTGGCCGGTCGCGGCGAAAATCGCGATTTTTGCCCGCCAGCTGCGAAAATCGCATGGTTTTTGCGCAAAATAGCGCGGTTTTCGGCCGTTACCGGCAAAAATCGCCCGATTTTTGGCCGCTAGCGGCAAAAATCGCGCGATTTTTGGCCGGTAGCGGCGAAAATAGCGATTTTTGCCCGCCAGCTGCGAAAATCGCATGGTTTATGGCCGGTAGCGGCGAAAATTGCGCGGTTTTTGGCCGGTAGCTGCGAAAATCGCGATTTTTGCCCACCAGCTGCGAAAATCGCATGGTTTTTGGCCGCTAGCTGCAAAAATCGCGCTATTTTGGGCCGGTAGCGGCGAAAATCGCGATTTTTGCCCGCCAGCTGCGAAAATCGCGATTTTTGGCCGCCAGCTGCGAAAATCGCATAGTTTTTGCGCTAAAAATAGCGCGGTTTTCGGCCGTTAGCGGCGAAAATCGCGCGATTTTCGGCCGGTAGCGGCGAAAATCGCGATTTTTGCCCGCCAGCTTCGAAAATTTCATGGTTTTTGGCCGGTAGCGGTGAAAATCGCGCGGTTTTTGGCCGGTAGCGGCGAAAATCGCGCTATTTTTGGCCGGTAGTGGCGAAAATCGCATGGTTTTTGGCTGGTAGCGGCGAAAATTGCGCGGTTTTTGGCCGGTTGCGGCGAAAATCGCGCTGTTTTTGGCCGGTAGGGGCAAAAATCGCGCTATTTTTGCCCGCCATCTGCGAAAATCGCATGATTTTTGGCCGCTAGCGGCGAAAATCGCGCGGTTTTTGGCCGGTAGCGGTGAAAATAGCGCTATTTTTGCCCGTCAGCTGCAAAAATCGCATGGTTTTTGGTCGCTAGCGGCGAAAATCGCGCGGTTTTTAGCCGGTAGCGGCGAAAATCGCGCAATTTTTAGCCGGTAGCGGCTAAAATCGCGATTTTTGCCCGCCAGCTGCGAAAATCGCATAGTTTTTGGGCGGGAGCGGCGAAATTCAAGTGATTTTTGCCCGTTAGCTGCAAAAATCGCATGGTTTCTGGCCGCTAGCGTCGAAAATAGCGCGGTTTTCGGCCGTTAGCGGCAAAAATCGCCCGATTTTTGGCCGCTAGCGGCGAAAATCGCACGGTTTTTGGCCGCTAGCGGCGAAAATCGCGCTATTTTGGGCCGGTAGCGGCGAAAATCGCATGGTTTTTGACCGGTAGCGGCTAAAATCGCGATTTTTGCCCGCCAGCTGCGAAAATCGCATAGTTTTTGGCCTTTAGCGGCGAAATTCGCGCGATTTTTGCCCGTTAGCTGCAAAAATCGCATGGTTTCTGGCCGCTAGCGTCAAAAATAGCGCGGTTTTCGGCCGTTAGCGGCAAAAATCGCCCGATTTTTGGCCGCTAGCGGCGAAAATCGCACGATTTTTGCCCGCTAGCGGCGAAAATCGCGCTATTTTTGGCCGGTAGCGGCGAAAATCGCGCTATTTTTGGCCGGTAGCGGCGAAAATCGCGCGGTTTTTGGCCGGTAGCGGCAAAAATCGCGCTATTTTTGCCCGCCAGCTGCGAAAATCGCATGGTTTTTGGTCGCTAGCGGCGAAAATCGCGCGGTTTTTGGCAGGTAGCGGCGAAAATCGCGCAATTTTTGGCCGGTAGCGGCTAAAATCGCGATTTTTGCCCGCCAGCTGCGAAAATCGCATAGTTTTTGGGCGGTAGCGGCGAAATTCAAGTGATTTTTGCCCGTTAGCTGCAAAAATCGCATGGTTTCTGGCCGCTAGCGTCGAAAATAGCACGGTTTTCGGCCGTTAGCGGCAAAAATCGCCCGATTTTTGGCCGCTAGCGGCGAAAATCGCACGGTTTTTGGCCGCTAGCGGCGAAAATCGCGCGATTTTTGCCTGTTAGCTGCGAAAATCGCGATTTTTGGCCGCCAGCTGCGAAAATCGCATAGTTTTTGCGCTAAAAATAGCGCGGTTTTCGGCCGTTAGCGGCGAAAATCGCGCGATTTTCGGCCGGTAGCGGCGAAAATCGCGATTTTTGCCCGCCAGCTGCGAAAATTTCATGGTTTTTGGCCGGTAGCGGCGAAAATCGCGCGGTTTTTGGCCGGTAGCGGCGAAAATCTCGCTATTTTTGGCCGGTAGCGGCGAAAATCGCATGGTTTTTGGCCGGTAGCGGCGAAAATCGCGCGGTTTTTGGCCGGTAGCGGCGAAAATCGCGCTATTTTTGGCCGGTAGCGGCGAAAATCGCGCGGTTTTTGGCCGGTAGCGGCAAAAATCGCGCTATTTTTGTCCGCTAGCTGCGAAAATCGCATGGTTTTTGGTCGCTAGCGGCGAAAATCGCGCGGTTTTTGGCAGGAAGCGGCGAAAATCGCGCAATTTTTGGCCGGTAGCGGCTAAAATCGCGATTTTTGCCCGCCAGCTGCGAAAATCGCATAGTTTTTGGGCGGTAGCGGCGAAATTCAAGTGATTTTTGCCAGTTAGCTTCAAAAATCGCATGGTTTCTGGCCACTAGCGTCGAAAATAGCGCGGTTTTCGGCCGTTAGCGGCAAAAATCGACCGATTTTTGGCCGCTAGCGGCGAAAATCGCACGATTTTTGCCCGCTAGCGGCGAAAATCGCGCTATTTTTGGACGGTAGCGGCGAAAATCGCGATTTTTGCCCGCCAGCTGCGAAAATCGCATGGTTTTTGGCCGGTAGCGGCGAAAATCGCGCGGTTTTTGGCCGGCAGCTGCGAAAATCGCATGGTTTTTGCCCGCCAGCTGCGAAAATCGCATGGTTTTTGGCCGCTAGCGGCGAAAATCGCGCGGTTTTTGGCCGGTAGCGGCGAAAATAGCGCTATTTTTGCCCACCAGCTGCAAAAATCGCATGGTTTTTGGCAGCTAGCGGAAAAAGTCGCGCTGTTTTTGGCCGGTAGGGGCAAAAATCGCGCTATTTTTGCCCGCCATCTGCGAAAATCGCATGATTTTTGGCCGCTAGCGGCGAAAATCGCGCGGTTTTTGGCCGGTAGCGGTGAAAATAGCGCTATTTTTGCCCGTCAGCTGCAAAAATCGCATGGTTTTTGGTCGCTAGCGGCGAAAATCGCGCGGTTTTTAGCCGGTAGCGGCGAAAATCGCGCAATTTTTAGCCGGTAGCGGCTAAAATCGCGATTTTTGCCCGCCAGCTGCGAAAATCGCATAGTTTTTGGGCGGGAGCGGCGAAATTCAAGTAATTTTTGCCCGTTAGCTGCAAAAATCGCATGGTTTTCTGGCCGCTAGCGTCGAAAATAGCGCGGTTTTCGGCCGTTAGCGGCAAAAATCGCCCGATTTTTGGCCGCTAGCGGCGAAAATCGCACGGTTTTTGGCCGCTAGCGGCGAAAATCGCGCTATTTTTGGCCGGTAGCGGCGAAAATCGCATGGTTTTTGACCGGTAGCGGCTAAAATCGCGATTTTTGCCCGCCAGCTGCGAAAATCGCATAGTTTTTGGCCTTTAGCGGCGAAATTCGCGCGATTTTTGCCCGTTAGCTGCAAAAATCGCATGGTTTCTGGCCGCTAGCGTCGAAAATAGCGCGGTTTTCGGCCGTTAGCGGCAAAAATCGCCCGATTTTTGGCCGCTAGCGGCGAAAATCGCACGATTTTTGCCCGCTAGCGGCGAAAATCGCGCTATTTTTGGCCGGTAGCGGCGAAAATCGCGCTATTTTTGGCCGGTAGCGGCGAAAATCGCGCGGTTTTTGGCCGGTAGCGGCAAAAATCGCGCTATTTTTGCCCGCCAGCTGCGAAAATCGCATGGTTTTTGGTCGCTAGCGGCGAAAATCGCGCGGTTTTTGGCAGGTAGCGGCGAAAATCGCGCAATTTTTGGCCGGTAGCGGCTAAAATCGCGATTTTTGCCCGCCAGCTGCGAAAATCGCATAGTTTTTGGGCGGTAGCGGCGAAATTCAAGTGATTTTTGCCCGTTAGCTGCAAAAATCGCATGGTTTCTGGCCGCTAGCGTCGAAAATAGCACGGTTTTCGGCCGTTAGCGGCAAAAATCGCCCGATTTTTGGCCGCTAGCGGCGAAAATCGCGCGATTTTTGCCTGTTAGCTGCGAAAATCGCGATTTTTGGCCGCCAGCTGCGAAAATCGCATAGTTTTTGCGCTAAAAATAGCGCGGTTTTCGGCCGTTAGCGGCGAAAATCGCGCGATTTTCGGCCGGTAGCGGCGAAAATCGCGATTTTTGCCCGCCAGCTGCGAAAATTTCATGGTTTTTTGGCCGGTAGCGGCGAAAATCGCGCGGTTTTTGGCCGGTAGCGGCGAAAATCTCGCTATTTTTGGCCGGTAGCGGCGAAAATCGCATGGTTTTTGGCCGGTAGCGGCGAAAATCGCGCGGTTTTTGGCCGGTAGCGGCGAAAATCGCGCTATTTTTGGCCGGTAGCGGCGAAAATCGCGCGGTTTTTGGCCGGTAGCGGCAAAAATCGCGCTATTTTTGCCCGCCAGCTGCGAAAATCGCATGGTTTTTGGTCGCTAGCGGCGAAAATCGCGCGGTTTTTGGCAGGTAGCGGCGAAAATCGCGCAATTTTTGGCCGGTAGCGGCTAAAATCGCGATTTTTGCCCGCCAGCTGCGAAAATCGCATAGTTTTTGGGCGGTAGCGGCGAAATTCAAATGATTTTTGCCCGTTAGCTGCAAAAATCGCATGGTTTCTGGCCGCTAGCTTCGAAAATAGCACGGTTTTTGGCCGTTAGCGGCAAAAATCGCCCGATTTTTGGCCGCTAGCGGCGAAAATCGCACGGTTTTTGGCCGCTAGCGGCGAAAATCGCGCTATTTTTGGCCGGTAGCGGCAAAAAATCGCATGGTTTTTGGCCGGTAGCGGCTAAAATCGCGATTTTTGCCCGCCAGCTGCGAAAATCGCATAGTTTTTGGCCTTTAGCGGCGAAATTCGCGCGATTTTTGCCCGTTAGCTGCAAAAATCGCATGGTTTCTGGCCGCTAGCGTCGAAAATAGCGCGGTTTTCGGCCGTTAGCGGCAAAAAATCGCCCGATTTTTGGCCGCTAGCGGCGAAAATCGCATGGTTTTTGGCCGGTAGCGGCGAAAATCGCGCGGTTTTTGGCCGGCAGCTGCGAAAATCGCGATTTTTGCCCGCCAGCTGCGAAAATCGCATGGTTTTTGGCCGCTAGCGGCGAAAATCGCGCGGTTTTTGGCCGGTAGCGGCAAAAATCGCGCTATTTTTGCCCGCCATCTGCGAAAATCGCATGGTTTTTGGCCGCTAGCGGCGAAAAATCGCGCGGTTTTTGGCCGGTAGCGGCGAAAATAGCGCTATTTTTGCCCGCCAGCTGCAAAAATCGCATGGTTTTTGGTCGCTAGCGGCGAAAATCGCGCGGTTTTTGGCCGGTAGCGGCGAAAATCGCGCTATTTTTGGCCGGTAGCGTCTAAAATTGCGATTTTTGCCCGCCAGCTGCGAAAATCGCATGGTTTTTTGCCGCTAGCGGCGAAAATCGCGCGGTTTTTGGCCGGTAGCGGCGAAAATAGCGCTATTTTTGCCCACCAGCTGCAAAAATCGCATGGTTTTTGGCAGCTAGCGGAAAAAGTCGCGCTGTTTTTGGCCGGTAGCGGCAAAAATCGCGCTATTTTTGCCCGCCATCTGCGAAAATCGCATGGTTTTTGGCCACTAGCGGCGAAAATCGCGCGGTTTTTGGCCGGTAGCGGCGAAAATAGCGCTATTTTTGCCCACCAGCTGCAAAAATCGCATGGTTTTTGGCAGCTAGCGGAAAAAGTCGCTCTGTTTTTGGCCGGTAGCGGCAAAAATCGCGCTATTTTTGCCCGCCATCCGCGAAAATCGCATGGTTTTTGGCCACTAGCGGCGAAAATCGCGCGGTTTTTGGCCGGTAGCGGCGAAAATAGCGCTATTTTTGCCCGCCAACTGCAAAAATCGCATGGTTTTTGGTCGCTAGCGGCGAAAATCGCGCGGTTTTTGGCCGGTAGCGTCGAAAATAGCGCGGTTTTCGGCCGTTAGCGGCAAAAATCGCCCGATTTTTGGCCGCTAGCGGCGAAAATCGCATGGTTTTTGGCCGGTAGCGGCGAAAATCGCGCGGTTTTTGGCCGGCAGCTGCGAAAATCGCGATTTTTGCCCGCCAGCTGCGAAAATCGCATGGTTTTTGGCCGCTAGCGGCGAAAATCGCGCGGTTTTTGGCCGGTAGCGGCAAAAATCGCGCTATTTTTGCCCGCCATCTGCGAAAATCGCATGGTTTTTGGCCGCTAGCGGCGAAAATCGCGCGGTTTTTGGCCGGTAGCGGCGAAAATAGCGCTATTTTTGCCCGCCAGCTGCAAAAATCGCATGGTTTTTGGTCGCTAGCGGCGAAAATCGCGCGGTTTTTGGCCGGTAGCGGCGAAAATCGCGCTATTTT
Organism: Procambarus clarkii; assembly: GCF_040958095.1. Classification (NCBI taxonomy): domain Eukaryota; kingdom Metazoa; phylum Arthropoda; class Malacostraca; order Decapoda; family Cambaridae; genus Procambarus; species Procambarus clarkii. The sequence goes on from NW_027190677.1 coordinate 26,231, forward strand.
TGGCCGGTAGCGTCTAAAATTGCGATTTTTGCCCGCCAGCTGCGAAAATCGCATGGTTTTTTGCCGCTAGCGGCGAAAATCGCGCGGTTTTTGGCCGGTAGCGGCGAAAATAGCGCTATTTTTGCCCACCAGCTGCAAAAATCGCATGGTTTTTGGCAGCTAGCGGAAAAAGTCGCGCTGTTTTTGGCCGGTAGCGGCAAAAATCGCGCTATTTTTGCCCGCCATCTGCGAAAATCGCATGGTTTTTGGCCACTAGCGGCGAAAATCGCGCGGTTTTTGGCCGGTAGCGGCGAAAATAGCGCTATTTTTGCCCGCCAGCTGCAAAAATCGCATGGTTTTTGGTCGCTAGCGGCGAAAATCGCGCGGTTTTTGGCCGGTAGCGTCGAAAATAGCGCGGTTTTCGGCCGTTAGCGGCAAAAATCGCCCGATTTTTGGCCGCTAGTGGCAAAAATCGCGCTATTTTTGGCCGGTCGCGGCGAAAATCGCGATTTTTGCCCGCCAGCTGCGAAAATCGCATGGTTTTTGCGCAAAATAGCGCGGTTTTCGGCCGTTACCGGCAAAAATCGCCCGATTTTTGGCCGCTAGCGGCAAAAATCGCGCGATTTTTGGCCGGTAGCGGCGAAAATAGCGATTTTTGCCCGCCAGCTGCGAAAATCGCATGGTTTATGGCCGGTAGCGGCGAAAATTCGCGCGGTTTTTGGCCGGTAGCTGCGAAAATCGCGATTTTTGCCCACCAGCTGCGAAAATCGCATGGTTTTTGGCCGCTAGCTGCAAAAATCGCGCTATTTTGGGCCGGTAGCGGCGAAAATCGCGATTTTTGCCCGCCAGCTGCGAAAATCGCGATTTTTGGCCGCCAGCTGCGAAAATCGCATAGTTTTTGCGCTAAAAATAGCGCGGTTTTCGGCCGTTAGCGGCGAAAATCGCGCGATTTTCGGCCGGTAGCGGCGAAAATCGCGATTTTTGCCCGCCAGCTTCGAAAATTTCATGGTTTTTGGCCGGTAGCGGTGAAAATCGCGCGGTTTTTGGCCGGTAGCGGCGAAAATCGCGCTATTTTTGGCCGGTAGTGGCGAAAATCGCATGGTTTTTGGCTGGTAGCGGCGAAAATTGCGCGGTTTTTGGCCGGTTAGCGGCGAAAATCGCGCTATTTTTGGCCGGTAGCGGCGAAAATCGCGCGGTTTTTGGCCGGTAGCGGCAAAAATCGCGCTATTTTTGCCCGCCAGCTGCGAAAATCGCATGGTTTTTGGTCGCTAGCGGCGAAAATCTCGAGGTTTTTGGCAGGTAGCGGCGAAAATCGCGCTATTTTTGGCTGGTAGCGGCTAAAATCGCGATTTTTGCCCGCCAGCTGCAAAAATCGCATAGTTTTTGGCCGTAAGCGGCGAAATTCGCGTGATTTTTGCCCGTTAGCTGCAAAAATCGCATGGTTTCTGGCCGCTAGCGTCGAAAATAGCGCGGTTTTCGGCCGTTAGCGGCAAAAATCGACCGATTTTTGGCCGCTAGCGGCGAAAATCGCACGATTTTTGCCCGCTAGCGGCGAAAATCGCGCTATTTTTGGACGGTAGCGGCGAAAATCGCGATTTTTGCCCGCCAGCTGCGAAAATCGCATGGTTTTTGGCCGGTAGCGGCGAAAATCGCGCGGTTTTTGGCCGGCAGCTGCGAAAATCGCATGGTTTTTGCCCGCCAGCTGCGAAAATCGCATGGTTTTTGGCCGCTAGCGGCGAAAATCGCGCGGTTTTTGGCCGGTAGCGGCGAAAATCGCGCTATTTTTGGCCGGTAGCGGCGAAAATCGCGCGGTTTTTGGCCGGTAGCGGCAAAAATCGCGCTATTTTTGTCCGCTAGCTGCGAAAATCGCATGGTTTTTGGTCGCTAGCGGCGAAAATCGCGCGGTTTTTGGCAGGAAGCGGCGAAAATCGCGCAATTTTTGGCCGGTAGCGGCTAAAATCGCGATTTTTGCCCGCCAGCTGCGAAAATCGCATAGTTTTTGGGCGGTAGCGGCGAAATTCAAGTGATTTTTGCCAGTTAGCTTCAAAAATCGCATGGTTTCTGGCCACTAGCGTCGAAAATAGCGCGGTTTCGGCCGTTAGCGGCAAAAATCGACCGATTTTTGGCCGCTAGCGGCGAAAATCGCACGATTTTTGCCCGCTAGCGGCGAAAATCGCGCTATTTTTGGACGGTAGCGGCGAAAATCGCGATTTTTGCCCGCCAGCTGCGAAAATCGCATGGTTTTTGGCCGGTAGCGGCGAAAATCGCGCGGTTTTTGGCCGGCAGCTGCGAAAATCGCATGGTTTTTTGCCAGCCAGCTGCGAAAATCGCATGGTTTTTGGCCGCTAGCGGCGAAAATCGCGCGGTTTTTTGGCCGGTAGCGACGAAAATAGCGCTATTTTTGCCCACCAGCTGCAAAAATCGCATGGTTTTTGGCAGCTAGCGGAAAAAGTCGCGCTGTTTTTGGCCGGTAGGGGCAAAATCGCGCTATTTTTGCCCGCCATCTGCGAAAATCGCATGATTTTTGGCCGCTAGCGGCGAAAATCGCGCGGTTTTTGGCCGGTAGCGATGAAAATAGCGCTATTTTTGCCCGTCAGCTGCAAAAATCGCATGGTTTTGGTCGCTAGCGGCGAAAATCGCGCGGTTTTTTAGCCGGTAGCGGCGAAAATCGCGCAATTTTTAGCCGGTAGCGGCTAAAATCGCGATTTTTTGCCCGCCAGCTGCGAAAATCGCATAGTTTTTGGGCGGGAGCGGCGAAATTCAAGTGATTTTTGCCCGTTAGCTGCAAAAATCGCATGGTTTCTGGCCGCTAGCGTCGAAAATAGCGCGGTTTTCGGCCGTTAGCGGCAAAAATCGCCCGATTTTTGGCCGCTAGCGGCGAAAATCGCACGGTTTTTGGCCGCTAGCGGCGAAAATCGCGCTATTTTGGGCCGGTAGCGGCGAAAATCGCATGGTTTTTGACCGGTAGCGGCTAAAATCGCGATTTTTGCCCGCCAGCTGCGAAAATCGCATAGTTTTTGGCCTTTAGCGGCGAAATTCGCGCGATTTTTGCCCGTTAGCTGCAAAAATCGCATGGTTTCTGGCCGCTAGCGTCGAAAATAGCGCGGTTTTCGGCCGTTAGCGGCAAAAATCGCCCGATTTTTGGCCGCTAGCGGCGAAAATCGCACGATTTTTGCCCGCTAGCGGCGAAAATCGCGCTATTTTTGGCCGGTAGCGGCGAAAATCGCGCTATTTTTTGGCCGGTAGCGGCGAAAATCGCGCGGTTTTTGGCCGGTAGCGGCAAAAATCGCGCTATTTTTGCCCGCCAGCTGCGAAAATCGCATGGTTTTTTGGTCGCTAGCGGCGAAAATCGCGCGGTTTTTGGCAGGTAGCGGCGAAAATCGCGCAATTTTTGGCCGGTAGCGGCTAAAATCGCGATTTTTGCCCGCCAGCTGCGAAAATCGCATAGTTTTGGGCGGTAGCGGCGAAATTCAAGTGATTTTTTGCCCGTTAGCTGCAAAAATCGCATGGTTTCTGGCCGCTAGCGTCGAAAATAGCACGGTTTTCGGCCGTTAGCGGCAAAAATCGCCCGATTTTTGGCCGCTAGCGGCGAAAATCGCACGGTTTTTGGC
>NW_027190678.1:0-29785 GCF_040958095.1 Procambarus clarkii
TTGATGGTTCACTGTGTTGATGGTTCTGGTTGTTGATGATAAAGGGTGTTGGTGGTACTGGTTGTTCATGATACAGGGTGTTAATGATACTGGTTGTTAATGGAACAGTGTGTTGGTGGTAATGGTTGATGACGGAGCAAGGTGTTGGGTAACCTGGTTGTTGATAGAACAGGGTGTTGGTGGTACTGGTTGTTGATAGTACAATGTGTTAGTGGTACTGGTTGTTGATGGTACAGGGTGTTGGTGGTATTGGTTTTGATGGTACAAGGTGTACGTGGTACAGGGTGTTGGTGGTACTGGTTGTTGATAGTTCAGGGTGTTGGTGGTACTGGTTGTTGATGATTTAGGGTGTAGATGGAACTAGTTGTTAATGGTACAGAGTGTTGGTGGTTCTGGTTGTTGATGGTACATTGTGTAGGTGGAACAGGGTGATGATGGTAAAGGGTGTTGGTGGTACTATTTTTTTATGGAACAGGGTGTTGGTGGTACTGGTTGTTGATAGTACAGGGTGTTGGTGGAAGTGGTTGTTGATGGTACAGGGTGTAGGTGGTACAGGGTGCTGGTTGTAATGGTTGTTGAAAGTACAGGGTGTTGGTGGTACTTTTTGTTGATAGTACATTGTGTTGGTGGTACTGGATGTTGATGGTAAAAGGTGTAGGTGGTACTGGATGTTCATGGTACAGGGTGTTGGCGGTACAGGGTGTTGACGGTAAAGGGTATTGCTGGTACTGGTTGTTGAGGGTACAGGGTGTTGGTGGTACTGGATGTTGATGGTACAGGGTGTTGGTTGTACAGGTTGTTGATAGTACAGGGTGTTGGTGGAAGTGGTTGTTGATGGTACAGGGTGTAGGTGGTACAGGGTGCTGGTTGTACTGGTTGTTGATTTTACAGGGTGTTGGTGGTACAGGGTGTTGATGGTACAGGGTGTTGATGGTACTGGATCTTGATGGTACAGGGTGTAAGTGATACTGGTTGTTGGTGGTACAGGGTGTTGGTGGTACTGGTTGTTGATGGTACAGGATGTTGGTGGTACTAGGTGTTGAGGGTACAGGATGTAGGTGGTACAGGTTGTTGATGGAACAGGGTGTTGATGGTACTGGTTGTTGATTGTACAGGGTTTTGGTGGTACTAGTTGTCGATGCAACAGGGTGTTGGTGGTATCGGTTGTTGATGGTACAGGTTGTTTGTGATAACGGTTGTTGATGGTACAAGGTGTTGATGGTACTGATTGTTGATGGTACAGGGTGTTGGTGGTACTAGTTGTTGATGGTAGAGTGTGTTGGTGGTACTGGTTGTTGATGGTACTGTGTGTTGGTGGTACTGGTTGTTTATGGTACATGGTGTTTGTGGTACTGGTTGTTGCTGGTACAGGGTGTAGGTGGTACAGGGTGTTGATGGTACAGGGTTCTGTTGGTACTGGTTGTTTATATTACAGTGTGTTGGTAGTACTGGTTGTTGATGGTACAGGTGTGTTAATGGTCTTGGTTGTTGATGGTACAGGGTGTAGGTGGTACATGTGGTTGTTGGTACTGGTTGTTGATAATACAGGGTGTTGGTGGTACTGGTTGTTGAAGGTACAGGGCGTTGGTGGTACTGGTTGTTGATGGTAAAGTGTGTTGTTGGTACTGGTTGTTGATGGTACAGGGTGTTTGTGGTACAGGGTGTTGATGGAACAGAGTGTTAATGGTACTGGTTGTTGATGGTATAGAGTGTAGGTGGTATTGGTTGTTAATGGTACAGGGTGTTGGTGATATTGATTGTAGATGGTACAGGGTGTAGGAGGTACAGGGTGTTGGTGATACTCTTTGTTGATAGTGCAGGGTGTAGGTGGTACTGGTTGTTGACGGTACAGGGTGTTAATGGTACAAGTGTTGATGGTACTGGGTGTTGATGGTACTGGGTGTTGATGGTACTAGTTGTTGATGGTACAGGGAGTTAGTGGTACTGGTTGTTGATGGTACTGGGAGATGGTGGTACTGGTTGCTGATTGTACAGGGTGTAGGTGGTACATAGTTGTAGATGGCACAGGGTGTTGATGGTACAGGGTGTTGGTGGTACTGGTTGTTGATGGTACAGGGTGTAAGTGGTACTGGTTGTCGATTTTACAGGGTGTTGGAGGTACTGGTTGTTGATGGTACAGGGTGTAGGTGGTGCTGATTGATGATGGTACAAGGTTTAGGTGGTACAGGGCGTTGATGGTACAGGGTGTAGGAGGTACTGGTTGTTGATAACACATGGTGTTGGTGGGACTGGTTGTTTTTGGTACAGGGTGTTGGTGGTACTGGTTGTTGAAGGTACTGGGTGTTGGTGGTACTAATTGTTGATGGTACAGGGTGTTCATCGTGCAGGGTGTTGGAGGTACTGGTTGTTGATAGTTTGGGGTTTTGGTGGTACTGGTTGTTGATTATTCAGGGTGTAGGTGGTACTGGTTGTTAATGGTTCAGAGTGTTGGTGGAACTGGTTGTTGATGGTACATGGTGTAGGTGGAACAGGGTGATGATGGTGCAGGGTGTTGGTGTTACTGTTTTTTTATGGAACAGGGTGTTGGTGGTTCAGGGTTTTGGTGGTACTAGATGTTAATTTTACAGGGTGTTGGTGGTACAGGGTGTTGATGGTACAGGGTGTTGATGGTACTTGTTCTTGATGGTACAGGGTGTAGGTGATACTGGTTGTTGGTGGTACAGGGTGTTGGTGGTACTGGTTGTAGATGGTACAGGGTGTAGGTAGTACTAGGTGTTAAGGGTACAGGATATAGGTGGTACAGGTTGTTGATGGAACAGGGTGTTGATGGTACTGGTTGTTGATGGTACAGGGTGTTGGTGGTACTAGTTGTTCATAGTACAGGATGTAGGTGGTTCTGGTTGTTGATGGTACAGGGTGCTGGTGGTACTGCTTCCTGATGGTATCAGGTGTTGGTGGTACTGGTTGTTGATGGTACAGAGTGTATGTGGTACAGTTTGTTGATGGTGCAGAGTGTTGGTGGTACTGGTTGTTGATGGTACAAGGTGTTGCTGGTAGAGGGTGTTGATGGTTCTGGTTGTTGATGGTACAGGGTGTTGGTGGTACTGGTTGTTGATGGTACAGGGTGTTGGTGGTATTAGTTGTTCATAGTACAGGATGTAGGTGGTTCTGGTTGTTGATGGTACAGGGTGCTGGTGGTACTGCTTGTTGATGGTACCAGGTGTTGGTGGTACTGTTTGTTGATGGTACAGAGTGTATGTGGTACAGTTTGTTGATGGTGCAGAGTGTTGGTGGTACTGGTTGTTGATGGTACAAGGTGTTGCTGGTAGAGGGTGTTGATGGTTCTGGTTGTTGATGGTACAGGGTGTTGGTGGTACTGGTTGTTGATGGTACAGGGTGTTGGTGGTACTGGTTCTTGACGGTACAGGGTTTAGGTGGTACTTGTTGTTTATAGTACAACGAGTTGGTGGTACTGGTTGTTGTTGGTAAAGGTGTGTTGGTGGTGCAGGTTGTTGATGGTACAGGGTGTAGGTGGTACAGGTGGTTGTTGGTACTGGTTGTTGATAGTACAGGGTGTTGGTGGTAGTGGTTGTTGATGGAACAGGGTGTTGGTGGTATTAGTTGTTCATAGTACAGGATGTAGGTGGTACTGGTTGTTGATGGTACAGGGTGCTGGTGGTACAAGTTGTTGATGGTACAGGGCGTTGGTGGTACTGGTTGTTGATGGTACAGGGTGTTGGTGGTACTAGTTGTTGATGGGACAGGGTGTAGGTGGTACAGGGTGTTGGTGGTACTGGTTGGTGATAGTACAGGGTGTTGGTTGTACTGGTTGTTGATAGTACAGGGTGTTGGTGGAAGTGGTTGTTGATGGTACAGGGTGTAGGTGGTACAGGGTGCTAGTTGTAATGGTTGTTGAAAGTACAGGGTGTTGGTGGTACTTTTTGTTGATAGTACATTGTGTTGGTGGTACTGGATGTTGATGGTAAAAGGTGTAGGTGGTACTGGATGTTCATGGTACAGGGTGTTGGCGGTACAGGGTGTTGACGGTAAAGGGTATTGCTGGTACTGGTTGTTGAGGGTACAGGGTGTTGGTGGTACTGGATGTTGATGGTACAGGGTGTTGGTTGTACAGGTTGTTGATAGTACAGGGTGTTGGTGGAAGTGGTTGTTGATGGTACAGGGTGTAGGTGGTACAGGGTGCTGGTTGTACTGGTTGTTGATTTTACAGGGTGTTGGTGGTACAGGGTGTTGATGGTACAGGGTGTTGATGGTACAGGGTGTTGATGGTACTGGATCTTGATGGTACAGGGTGTAAGTGATACTGGTTGTTGGTGGTACAGGGTGTTGGTGGTACTGGTTGTTGATGGTACAGGATGTTGGTGGTACTAGGTGTTGAGGGTACAGGATGTAGGTGGTACAGGTTGTTGATGGAACAGGGTGTTGATGGTACTGGTTGTTGATTGTACAGGGTTTTGGTGGTACTAGTTGTCGATGCAACAGGGTGTTGGTGGTATCGGTTGTTGATGGTACAGGTTGTTTGTGATAACGGTTGTTGATGGTACAAGGTGTTGATGGTACTGATTGTTGATGGTACAGGGTGTTGGTGGTACTAGTTGTTGATGGTAGAGTGTGTTGGTGGTACTGGTTGTTGATGGTACTGTGTGTTGGTGGTACTGGTTGTTTATGGTACATGGTGTTTGTGGTACTGGTTGTTGCTGGTACAGGGTGTAGGTGGTACAGGGTGTTGATGGTAAAGGGTTCTGTTGGTACTGGTTGTTTATATTACAGTGTGTTGGTAGTACTGGTTGTTGATGGTACAGGTGTGTTAATGGTCTTGGTTGTTGATGGTACAGGGTGTAGGTGGTACATGTGGTTGTTGGTACTGGTTGTTGATAATACAGGGTGTTGGTGGTACTGGTTGTTGAAGGTACAGGGCGTTGGTGGTACTGGTTGTTGATGGTAAAGTGTGTTGTTGGTACTGGTTGTTGATGGTACAGGGTGTTTGTGGTACTGGTTGTTGATGGTACAGGGTGTAGGTGGTACAGGGTGTTGATGGTACAGGGTTTTGGTGGTACTGGTTGTTGATGGTACATGTGTGTTAATGGTGCTGGTTGTTGATGGTACAGGGTGTAGGTGTTACAGGTGGTTTTTGGTACTGGTTGTTGATAGTACAGGGTGTTGGTGGTACTGGTTTTAATGGAACAGGGTGTTGGTGGTCCTAGTTGTTCATAGTACAGGATGTAGGTGGTACTGGTTGTTGATGGTACAGGGTGCTGGTGCTACTGGTTGTTGATGGTACAAGGCGTTGGTGGTACTGGTTGTTGATGGTACAGGTTGTTGTTGGTGGTACTTGTTGTTGATGGTACATGGTGTAGGTGATACTGTTTGTTTATGGTACAGGGTGTAGGTGGTACTGGTTGTTGATGGTACAGGGTGTTGATGGTACTGGTTGTTGATGGTACAGGGTGTTGGTGGTACTGGTTGTTGATGGAACCGGGTGTTGGTGGTAATTGTTGTTCATAGTACAGGATGTAGGTGGTACTGGTTGTTGAAGGTACAGGGCGTTGGTGGTACTGGTTGTTGATGGTAAAGTGTGTTGTTGGTACTGGTTGTTGATGGTACATTGTGTAGGTGATACTGGTTGTTGATGGTGCAGGGTGTAGGTGGTACAGGGTGTTGATGGTACAAGGTGTTGGTGGTACTGGTTGTTGATGGTACAGGGTGTTGATGGTACTGGTTGTTGATTGTACAGGGTAATAGTGGTACTGGTTATTGATGGTACAGGATGTTGTTGGTACTGGTGATTGATGGTTTAGGGTGTTGGTGGTACTGGTTGTTGATTGTATAGAGGGTGTTTGTGGTACGGGTTGTTGATGGTACAGGGTATTGGTGGTACTGGTTGCTGATGGTACAAGGTGAAGGTGGTACAGGGTTTTTGTGGTACTGGTTGTTGATGGTACAGGGTGTAGGTGGTACAGGGTGTTGATGGTTCAGGGTTTTGTTGGTACTGGTTGTTGATTTTACAGGGTGTTGGTGGTACAGAGTGTTGATGGTGCAGGGTGTTGATGGTACTGGTTCTTGATGATACAGGGTGTAGGTGATACTGGTTGGTGAGGGTACAGGGGATTGGTGGTACTGGTTGTTGATGGTACAGGGTGTAGGTGGTACTAGGTGTTGAGGGTACAGGATGTAGGTGGTACAGGTTGTTGATGGAACAGGGTGTTGATGGTACTGGTTGTTGATGGTACAGGGTGTTGGTGGTACTAGTTGTCGATGGAACAGGGTGTTGGTGGTACTAGTTGTTCATAGTACAGGATGTAGGTGGTACTGGTTGTTGATGGTACAGGGTGCTGGTGGTACTGGTTGTTGATGGTACAAGGCGTTGGTGGTACTGGTTGTTGATGGTACAGGTTGTTGTTGGTGGTACTTGTTGTTGATGGTACATGGTGTAGGTGATACTGTTTGTTTATGGTACAGGGTGTAGGTGGTACTGGTTGTTGATGGTTCACTGTGTTGATGGTTCTGGTTGTTGATGATAAAGGGTGTTGGTGGTACTGGTTGTTCATGATACAGGGTGTTAATGATACTGGTTGTTAATGGAACAGTGTGTTGGTGGTAATGGTTGATGACGGAGCAAGGTGTTGGGTAACCTGGTTGTTGATAGAACAGGGTGTTGGTGGTACTGGTTGTTGATAGTACAATGTGTTAGTGGTACTGGTTGTTGATGGTACAGGGTGTTGGTGGTATTGGTTTTGATGGTACAAGGTGTACGTGGTACAGGGTGTTGGTGGTACTGGTTGTTGATAGTTCAGGGTGTTGGTGGTACTGGTTGTTGATGATTTAGGGTGTAGATGGAACTAGTTGTTAATGGTACAGAGTGTTGGTGGTTCTGGTTGTTGATGGTACATTGTGTAGGTGGAACAGGGTGATGATGGTAAAGGGTGTTGGTGGTACTATTTTTTTATGGAACAGGGTGTTGGTGGTACTGGTTGTTGATAGTACAGGGTGTTGGTGGAAGTGGTTGTTGATGGTACAGGGTGTAGGTGGTACAGGGTGCTGGTTGTAATGGTTGTTGAAAGTACAGGGTGTTGGTGGTACTTTTTGTTGATAGTACATTGTGTTGGTGGTACTGGATGTTGATGGTAAAAGGTGTAGGTGGTACTGGATGTTCATGGTACAGGGTGTTGGCGGTACAGGGTGTTGACGGTAAAGGGTATTGCTGGTACTGGTTGTTGAGGGTACAGGGTGTTGGTGGTACTGGATGTTGATGGTACAGGGTGTTGGTTGTACAGGTTGTTGATAGTACAGGGTGTTGGTGGAAGTGGTTGTTGATGGTACAGGGTGTAGGTGGTACAGGGTGCTGGTTGTACTGGTTGTTGATTTTACAGGGTGTTGGTGGTACAGGGTGTTGATGGTACAGGGTGTTGATGGTACTGGATCTTGATGGTACAGGGTGTAAGTGATACTGGTTGTTGGTGGTACAGGGTGTTGGTGGTACTGGTTGTTGATGGTACAGGATGTTGGTGGTACTAGGTGTTGAGGGTACAGGATGTAGGTGGTACAGGTTGTTGATGGAACAGGGTGTTGATGGTACTGGTTGTTGATTGTACAGGGTTTTGGTGGTACTAGTTGTCGATGCAACAGGGTGTTGGTGGTATCGGTTGTTGATGGTACAGGTTGTTTGTGATAACGGTTGTTGATGGTACAAGGTGTTGATGGTACTGATTGTTGATGGTACAGGGTGTTGGTGGTACTAGTTGTTGATGGTAGAGTGTGTTGGTGGTACTGGTTGTTGATGGTACTGTGTGTTGGTGGTACTGGTTGTTTATGGTACATGGTGTTTGTGGTACTGGTTGTTGCTGGTACAGGGTGTAGGTGGTACAGGGTGTTGATGGTACAGGGTTCTGTTGGTACTGGTTGTTTATATTACAGTGTGTTGGTAGTACTGGTTGTTGATGGTACAGGTGTGTTAATGGTCTTGGTTGTTGATGGTACAGGGTGTAGGTGGTACATGTGGTTGTTGGTACTGGTTGTTGATAATACAGGGTGTTGGTGGTACTGGTTGTTGAAGGTACAGGGCGTTGGTGGTACTGGTTGTTGATGGTAAAGTGTGTTGTTGGTACTGGTTGTTGATGGTACAGGGTGTTTGTGGTACAGGGTGTTGATGGAACAGAGTGTTAATGGTACTGGTTGTTGATGGTATAGAGTGTAGGTGGTATTGGTTGTTAATGGTACAGGGTGTTGGTGATATTGATTGTAGATGGTACAGGGTGTAGGAGGTACAGGGTGTTGGTGATACTCTTTGTTGATAGTGCAGGGTGTAGGTGGTACTGGTTGTTGACGGTACAGGGTGTTAATGGTACAAGTGTTGATGGTACTGGGTGTTGATGGTACTGGGTGTTGATGGTACTAGTTGTTGATGGTACAGGGAGTTAGTGGTACTGGTTGTTGATGGTACTGGGAGATGGTGGTACTGGTTGCTGATTGTACAGGGTGTAGGTGGTACATAGTTGTAGATGGCACAGGGTGTTGATGGTACAGGGTGTTGGTGGTACTGGTTGTTGATGGTACAGGGTGTAAGTGGTACTGGTTGTCGATTTTACAGGGTGTTGGAGGTACTGGTTGTTGATGGTACAGGGTGTAGGTGGTGCTGATTGATGATGGTACAAGGTTTAGGTGGTACAGGGCGTTGATGGTACAGGGTGTAGGAGGTACTGGTTGTTGATAACACATGGTGTTGGTGGGACTGGTTGTTTTTGGTACAGGGTGTTGGTGGTACTGGTTGTTGAAGGTACTGGGTGTTGGTGGTACTAATTGTTGATGGTACAGGGTGTTCATCGTGCAGGGTGTTGGAGGTACTGGTTGTTGATAGTTTGGGGTTTTGGTGGTACTGGTTGTTGATTATTCAGGGTGTAGGTGGTACTGGTTGTTAATGGTTCAGAGTGTTGGTGGAACTGGTTGTTGATGGTACATGGTGTAGGTGGAACAGGGTGATGATGGTGCAGGGTGTTGGTGTTACTGTTTTTTTATGGAACAGGGTGTTGGTGGTTCAGGGTTTTGGTGGTACTAGATGTTAATTTTACAGGGTGTTGGTGGTACAGGGTGTTGATGGTACAGGGTGTTGATGGTACTTGTTCTTGATGGTACAGGGTGTAGGTGATACTGGTTGTTGGTGGTACAGGGTGTTGGTGGTACTGGTTGTAGATGGTACAGGGTGTAGGTAGTACTAGGTGTTAAGGGTACAGGATATAGGTGGTACAGGTTGTTGATGGAACAGGGTGTTGATGGTACTGGTTGTTGATGGTACAGGGTGTTGGTGGTACTAGTTGTTCATAGTACAGGATGTAGGTGGTTCTGGTTGTTGATGGTACAGGGTGCTGGTGGTACTGCTTCCTGATGGTATCAGGTGTTGGTGGTACTGGTTGTTGATGGTACAGAGTGTATGTGGTACAGTTTGTTGATGGTGCAGAGTGTTGGTGGTACTGGTTGTTGATGGTACAAGGTGTTGCTGGTAGAGGGTGTTGATGGTTCTGGTTGTTGATGGTACAGGGTGTTGGTGGTACTGGTTGTTGATGGTACAGGGTGTTGGTGGTATTAGTTGTTCATAGTACAGGATGTAGGTGGTTCTGGTTGTTGATGGTACAGGGTGCTGGTGGTACTGCTTGTTGATGGTACCAGGTGTTGGTGGTACTGTTTGTTGATGGTACAGAGTGTATGTGGTACAGTTTGTTGATGGTGCAGAGTGTTGGTGGTACTGGTTGTTGATGGTACAAGGTGTTGCTGGTAGAGGGTGTTGATGGTTCTGGTTGTTGATGGTACAGGGTGTTGGTGGTACTGGTTGTTGATGGTACAGGGTGTTGGTGGTACTGGTTCTTGACGGTACAGGGTTTAGGTGGTACTTGTTGTTTATAGTACAACGAGTTGGTGGTACTGGTTGTTGTTGGTAAAGGTGTGTTGGTGGTGCAGGTTGTTGATGGTACAGGGTGTAGGTGGTACAGGTGGTTGTTGGTACTGGTTGTTGATAGTACAGGGTGTTGGTGGTAGTGGTTGTTGATGGAACAGGGTGTTGGTGGTATTAGTTGTTCATAGTACAGGATGTAGGTGGTACTGGTTGTTGATGGTACAGGGTGCTGGTGGTACAAGTTGTTGATGGTACAGGGCGTTGGTGGTACTGGTTGTTGATGGTACAGGGTGTTGGTGGTACTAGTTGTTGATGGGACAGGGTGTAGGTGGTACAGGGTGTTGGTGGTACTGGTTGGTGATAGTACAGGGTGTTGGTTGTACTGGTTGTTGATAGTACAGGGTGTTGGTGGAAGTGGTTGTTGATGGTACAGGGTGTAGGTGGTACAGGGTGCTAGTTGTAATGGTTGTTGAAAGTACAGGGTGTTGGTGGTACTTTTTGTTGATAGTACATTGTGTTGGTGGTACTGGATGTTGATGGTAAAAGGTGTAGGTGGTACTGGATGTTCATGGTACAGGGTGTTGGCGGTACAGGGTGTTGACGGTAAAGGGTATTGCTGGTACTGGTTGTTGAGGGTACAGGGTGTTGGTGGTACTGGATGTTGATGGTACAGGGTGTTGGTTGTACAGGTTGTTAATAGTACAGGGTGTTGGTGGAAGTGGTTGTTGATGGTACAGGGTGTAGGTGGTACAGGGTGCTGGTTGTACTGGTTGTTGATTTTACAGGGTGTTGGTGGTACAGGGTGTTGATGGTACAGGGTGTTGATGGTACAGGGTGTTGATGGTACTGGATCTTGATGGTACAGGGTGTAAGTGATACTGGTTGTTGGTGGTACAGGGTGTTGGTGGTACTGGTTGTTGATGGTACAGGATGTTGGTGGTACTAGGTGTTGAGGGTACAGGATGTAGGTGGTACAGGTTGTTGATGGAACAGGGTGTTGATGGTACTGGTTGTTGATTGTACAGGGTTTTGGTGGTACTAGTTGTCGATGCAACAGGGTGTTGGTGGTATCGGTTGTTGATGGTACAGGTTGTTTGTGATAACGGTTGTTGATGGTACAAGGTGTTGATGGTACTGATTGTTGATGGTACAGGGTGTTGGTGGTACTAGTTGTTGATGGTAGAGTGTGTTGGTGGTACTGGTTGTTGATGGTACTGTGTGTTGGTGGTACTGGTTGTTTATGGTACATGGTGTTTGTGGTACTGGTTGTTGCTGGTACAGGGTGTAGGTGGTACAGGGTGTTGATGGTAAAGGGTTCTGTTGGTACTGGTTGTTTATATTACAGTGTGTTGGTAGTACTGGTTGTTGATGGTACAGGTGTGTTAATGGTCTTGGTTGTTGATGGTACAGGGTGTAGGTGGTACATGTGGTTGTTGGTACTGGTTGTTGATAATACAGGGTGTTGGTGGTACTGGTTGTTGAAGGTACAGGGCGTTGGTGGTACTGGTTGTTGATGGTAAAGTGTGTTGTTGGTACTGGTTGTTGATGGTACAGGGTGTTTGTGGTACTGGTTGTTGATGGTACAGGGTGTAGGTGGTACAGGGTGTTGATGGTACAGGGTTTTGGTGGTACTGGTTGTTGATGGTACATGTGTGTTAATGGTGCTGGTTGTTGATGGTACAGGGTGTAGGTGTTACAGGTGGTTTTTGGTACTGGTTGTTGATAGTACAGGGTGTTGGTGGTACTGGTTTTAATGGAACAGGGTGTTGGTGGTCCTAGTTGTTCATAGTACAGGATGTAGGTGGTACTGGTTGTTGATGGTACAGGGTGCTGGTGCTACTGGTTGTTGATGGTACAAGGCGTTGGTGGTACTGGTTGTTGATGGTACAGGTTGTTGTTGGTGGTACTTGTTGTTGATGGTACATGGTGTAGGTGATACTGTTTGTTTATGGTACAGGGTGTAGGTGGTACAGGGTGTTGATGGTACAGGTTGTTGGTGGTACTGGTTGTTGATGGTTCACTGTGTTGATGGTTCTGGTTGTTGATGGTAAAGGGTGTTGGTGGTACTGGTTGTTCATGATACAGGGTGTTAATGATACTGGTTGTTGAAGGAACAGTGTGTTGGTGGTAATGTTTGATGACGGAGCATGGTGTTGGGTAACCTGGTTGTGGATAGAACAGGGTGTTGGTGGTACTGGTTGTGGATAGTACAGTGTGTTAGTGGTATTGGTTGTTGATGGTACAGGGTGTTGGTGGTATTGGTTGTTGATGGTACAAGGTGTACGTGGTACAGGGTGTTGGTGGTACTGGTTGTTGATAGTTCAGGGTGTTGGTGGTACTGGTTGTTGATGATTTAGGGTGTAGATGGAACTAGTTGTTAATGGTACATAGTGTTGGTGGTTCTGGTTGTTGATGGTACATGGTGTAGGTGGAACAGGGTGATGATGGTACAGGGTGTTGGTGGTACTAGTTTTTTATGGACCAGGGTGTTGGTGGTACTGGTTGTTGATGGTACAGGGTGTAGGTGGTACAGGGTGTTGATTGTTCAGGGTTTTGGTGGTACTGGTTGTTGATTTTACAAGGTGTTGGTGGTACAGGGTGTTGATGGTACAGAACAGGGTGTTGATGGTACTGGTTCTTGTTGGTGCAGGGTGTAGGTGATACTGGTTGTTGGTGGTACAGGATGGTGGTGGTACTGGTTGTTGATGGTACATGGTGTAGGTGGTACAAGGTGTTGAGGGTACAGGATGTAGGTGGTTTAGGTTGTTGATGGTACAGGGTGTTTGTGGTACTGGTTGTTGATGGTACAGGGTGTAGGTGGTACAGGGTGTTGATGGTACAGGGTTTTGGTGGTACTGGTTGTTGATGGTACATGTGTGTTAATGGTGCTGGTTGTTGATGGTACAGGGTGTAGGTGTTACAGGTGGTTTTTGGTACTGGTTGTTGATAGTACAGGGTGTTGGTGGTACTGGTTTTAATGGAACAGGGTGTTGGTGGTCCTAGTTGTTCATAGTACAGGATGTAGGTGGTACTGGTTGTTGATGGTACAGGGTGCTGGTGCTACTGGTTGTTGATGGTACAAGGCGTTGGTGGTACTGGTTGTTGATGGTACAGGTTGTTGTTGGTGGTACTTGTTGTTGATGGTACATGGTGTAGGTGATACTGTTTGTTTATGGTACAGGGTGTAGGTGGTACAGGGTGTTGATGGTACAGGTTGTTGGTGGTACTGGTTGTTGATGGTTCACTGTGTTGATGGTTCTGGTTGTTGATGGTAAAGGGTGTTGGTGGTACTGGTTGTTCATGATACAGGGTGTTAATGATACTGGTTGTTGAAGGAACAGTGTGTTGGTGGTAATGTTTGATGACGGAGCATGGTGTTGGGTAACCTGGTTGTGGATAGAACAGGGTGTTGGTGGTACTGGTTGTGGATAGTACAGTGTGTTAGTGGTATTGGTTGTTGATGGTACAGGGTGTTGGTGGTATTGGTTGTTGATGGTACAAGGTGTACGTGGTACAGGGTGTTGGTGGTACTGGTTGTTGATAGTTCAGGGTGTTGGTGGTACTGGTTGTTGATGATTTAGGGTGTAGATGGAACTAGTTGTTAATGGTACATAGTGTTGGTGGTTCTGGTTGTTGATGGTACATGGTGTAGGTGGAACAGGGTGATGATGGTACAGGTGTTGGTGGTACTAGTTTTTTATGGACCAGGGTGTTGGTGGTACTGGTTGTTGATGGTACAGGGTGTAGGTGGTACAGGGTGTTGATTGTTCAGGGTTTTGGTGGTACTGGTTGTTGATTTTACAAGGTGTTGGTGGTACAGGGTGTTGATGGTACAGAACAGGGTGTTGATGGTACTGGTTCTTGTTGGTGCAGGGTGTAGGTGATACTGGTTGTTGGTGGTACAGGATGGTGGTGGTACTGGTTGTTGATGGTACATGGTGTAGGTGGTACAAGGTGTTGAGGGTACAGGATGTAGGTGGTTTAGGTTGTTGATGGTACAGGGTGTTGATGGTACTGGTTGTTGATGGTACAGGGTGTTGGTGGTACTAGTTGTCGATGGAACAGGGTGTTGGTGGTATCGGTTGTTGATGGTACAGGGTGTTGGTCGTACTGGTTGTTGATGGGACAGGTTGTTGGTGATAATGGTTGTTGATGGTACAGAGTGTTGATGGTACTGATTGTTGATGGTACATGGTGGTGGTGGTACTAGTTGTTGATGGTAGAGGGTGTTGGTGGTACTGGTTGTTGATGGTACAGGGTGTTTGTGGTACTGGTTGTTGATGGTACAGGGTGTAGGTGATACAGGGTTTTGGTGGTACTAGTTGTTGATTTTACAGGGTGTTGGTGGCACAGGGTGTTCATGGTACACGGTGTTGATGGTACTGGTTGTTGATTTTACAGTGTGTAGGTGATACTGGTTGTTGGTGGTACAGGGTGTTGGTAGTTCTGGTTGTTTATGGTACAGGGTGTAGGTGTTACAGAGTGTTGAGGGTACAGGATGTAGGTGGTACAGGTTGTTGATGGAACAGGGTGTTGATGGCACTGGTTTTTGGTGGAACAGGGTGTTGGTGGTACTGGTTTTCGATGTAACAGGGTGTTGGTGGTATCGGTTGTTGATGGTACAGGGTGTTGGTGGTACTGGTTGTTGATGGTATAGGTTGTTGGTGATAATATTTGTTGATGGTACAGGGTGTTCATGGTACTGATTGTTGATGGTACAGGGTATTGGTGGTACTAGTTGTTGATGGTACAGGGTGTTGATGGTACTGGTTTTGATGGTACTGTGTGTTGGTGGTACTGGTTGTTGATGGTACAGGGTGTTGTTGGAACTAGTTGTTGGTGGTACAGGGTGTTGGTGGTACAAGGTGTTGATGGTATAGGGTATTGGTGGTACTGGTTGTTGATATTACAGGGTGTTGCTGGTACTGTTTTTTGATGTTACAGGGTGAAGGTGGTATTAATTGTTGATGGTACAGGGTGTTGGAAGTTCTGGTTGTTGATGGTTCAGGGTGTAGTTTGTACAGGTCGTTGATTGTGCAGGGTGTTGGTGGTACTAGTTGTTGATGGTACAGGGTGACAGTGGTACTGGTTGATGATGGTACAGGGTGTATGTGGTACAGGTTGTATGTGGTACAGGGTGTTGATGGTACACGATGTTGGTGGTGCTGGTTGTTGATGGTACAGGGTGTTGGTGGAACAGGGTGTTGATGGTACTAGTTGTTGATGGTACAGCGTGTAGGTGGTATTGGTTGTTGATGGTACAGGGTGTTGATGGTACTGGTTGTTGATGGTATAGTGTGTATGTGGTAAAGGGTGTTGATGGTACAGTGTGTAGGTGGTAAAAGGTGTTGATGGTACAGTGTGTTGGTGGTAAAGGGTGTTGTTTGTATCGGGTGTAGGTGGTACAGGTTCTTGTTGGTACTGGTTGTTGATAGTACAGTGTGTTGGTGGTACTGGTTGTTGATGGAACAGCGTGTTAGTGGTACTAGTTGTTCATAGTAGAGGATTTAGGTGGTACTTGTTTTTGATGGTACAGGGTGTTAGTGGTACTGGTTGTTGATGGTATACAGGGTGTTTGTGGTATTAGTTGTTGATGGTACAGGGTGTAGGTGGTACTGGTGGTTGATGGTACATGGTGTAGGTGGTAAAGGGTGTTGATGGTACAGGGTGTTGATGGTACTTATTGTTGATGGTACAGGGTGTTGATGGAACTGGTTGTTGATGGTACAGGATGTTGATGGTACTGGTTGTTGATAGTACAGGGTGTTGGTGGTACTGGTTGTTGATGGAACCGGGTGTTGGTGGTACTTGTTGTTCATAGTGCTGAATGTAGGTGGTACTGGTTGTTGAAGGTACAGGGCGTTGGTGGTACTGGTTGTTGATGGTAAAGGGTGTTGTTGGTACTGGTTGTTGATGGTACATTGTGTAGGTGATACTGGTTGTTGATGGTACAGGGTGTAGGTGGTACAGGGTGTTGATGGTACAGGGTGTTGGTGGTACTGGTTGTTGATGGTACAGGGAGTTGATGGTACTGGTTGTTGATGGTACAGGGTATTGGTGGTACTGGTTGTTGATGGTACAGGAGGTGTTGTACAGGGTGTTAGATAGTACAGGGTGTTGGTGGTACTGGTTGTTGATGGTACAGGGTGTTGATGGTACTGGTTGTTGATGGTACAGGGTGTTGGTGGTACTGGTTGTTGATGGAACCGGGTGTTGGTGGTAATTGTTGTTCATAGTACAGGATGTAGGTGGTACTGGTTGTTGAAGGTACAGGGCGTTGGTGGAACTGGTTGTTGATGGTAAAGTGTGTTGTTGGTACTGGTTGTTGATGGTACATTGTGTAGGTGATACTGGTTGTTGATGGTGCAGGGTGTAGGTGGTACAGGGTGTTGATGGTACAAGGTGTTGGTGGTACTGGTTGTTGATGGTACAGGGTGTTGATGGTACTGGTTGTTGATTGTACAGGGTAATAGTGGTACTGGTTATTGATGGTACAGGATGTTGTTGGTACTGGTGATTGATGGTTTAGGGTGTTGGTGGTATTGGTTGTTGATTGTATAGAGGGTGTTTGTGGTACGGGTTGTTGATGGTACAGGGTATTGGTGGTACTGGTTGCTGATGGTACAAGGTGTAGGTGGTACAGGGTTTTTGTGGTACTGGTTGTTGATGGTACAGGGTGTAGGTGGTACAGGGTGTTGATGGTTCAGGGTTTTGTTGGTACTGGTTGTTGATTTTACAGGGTGTTGGTGGTACAGAGTGTTGATGGTGCAGGGTGTTGATGGTACTGGTTCTTGATGATACAGGGTGTAGGTGATACTGGTTGGTGAGGGTACAGGGGATTGGTGGTACTGGTTGTTGATGGTACAGGGTGTAGGTGGTACTAGGTGTTGAGGGTACAGGATGTAGGTGGTACAGGTTGTTGATGGAACAGGGTGTTGATGGTACTGGTTGTTGATGGTACAGGGTGTTGGTGGTACTAGTTGTCGATGGAACAGGGTGTTGGTGGTACTAGTTGTTCATAGTACAGGATGTAGGTGGTACTGGTTGTTGATGGTACAGGGTGCTGGTGGTACTGGTTGTTGATGGTACAAGGCGTTGGTGGTACTGGTTGTTGATGGTACAGGTTGTTGTTGGTGGTACTTGTTGTTGATGGTACATGGTGTAGGTGATACTGTTTGTTTATGGTACAGGGTGTAGGTGGTACTGGTTGTTGATGGTTCACTGTGTTGATGGTTCTGGTTGTTGATGATAAAGGGTGTTGGTGGTACTGGTTGTTCATGATACAGGGTGTTAATGATACTGGTTGTTGATGGAACAGTGTGTTGGTGGTAATGGTTGATGACGGAGCAAGGTGTTGGGTAACCTGGTTGTTGATAGAACAGGGTGTTTGTGGTACTGGTTGTTGATAGTACAATGTGTTAGTGGTACTGGTTGTTGATGGTACAGGGTGTTGGTGGTATTGGTTTTGATGGTACAAGGTGTACGTGGTACAGGGTGTTGGTGGTACTGGTTGTTGATAGTTCAGGGTGTTGGTGGTACTGGTTGTTGATGATTTAGGGTGTAGATGGAACTAGTTGTTAATGGTACAGAGTGTTGGTGGTTCTGGTTGTTGATGGTACATTGTGTAGGTGGAACAGGGTGATGATGGTAAAGGGTGTTGGTGGTACTATTTTTTTATGGAACAGGGTGTTGGTGGTACTGGTTGTTGATGGTACAGGGTGTAGGTGGTACAGGGTGTTGATTGTTCAGGGTTTTGGTGGTACTGGTTGTTGATTTTACAAGGTGTTGGTGGTACAGGGTGTTGATGGTACTGAACAGGGTGTTGATGGTACTGGTTCTTGTTGGTGCAGGGTGTAAGTGATACTGGTTGTTGGTGGTACAGGATGTTGGTGGTACTGGTTGTTGATGGTACATGGTGTAGGTGGTACAAGGTGTTGAGGGTACAGGATGTAGGTGGTTCAGGTTGTTGATGGTACAGGGTGTTGATGGTACTGGTTGTTGATGGTACAGGATGTTGGTCGTACTGGTTGTTGATGGTACAGGTTGTTGGTGATAATGGTTGTTGATGGTACAGAGTGTTGATGGTACTGATTGTTGATGGTACATGGTGGTGGTGGTACTAGTTGTTGATGGTAGAGAGTGTTGGTGGTACTGGTTGTTGATGGTGCAGTGTGTTGGTGGTACTGGTTGTTGATGGTACAGGGTGTTTGTGGTACTGGTTGTTGATGGTACAGGGTGTAGGTGGTACAGGATGTTGATGGTACATTGTTTTGGTTGAACTGGTTGTTGATTTTACAGGGTGTTGGTGGTACAGGGTGTTGATGGTACAGGGTGTTGAAGGTACTAGTTATTGATGGTACAGTGTGTAGGTGATACTGGTTGTTGGTGGTACAGGGTGTTGGTTGTACTGGTTGTTGATGGTACAGGGTGTTGGTGGTACTGGTTGTCGATGGAATAGGGTGTTGGTGGTATCGGTTGTTGATGGTACAGGGTGTTGGTGGTACTGGTTGTTGATGGTAAAGGTTGTTGGTGATAATGGTTGTTGATGGAACAGGGTGTTGATGGTACTAATTGTTGATGGTACAGGGTGTTGGTGGTACTAGTTGTTGATGGTACAGGGTGTTGGTGGTACTGGTTGTTGATGGTACTGGGTGTTGTTGGTACTGGTTGTTGGTGGTACAGGGTGTTGGTGGTACAGGGTGTTGATGGTACAGGGTATTGGTGGTACTGGTTGTTGATAGAACAGGGTGTTGGTGGTTCTGTTTTTTGATGTTACAGGGTGTTGATGGTACTGGCTGTTGATGGTACAGGGTGTTGGTGGAACAGGGTGTTGATGGTACTAGTTGTTGATGGTACAGCGTGTAGGTGGTACTGTTTGTTGATGGTACAGGGTGTTGATGGTACTGGCTGTTGATGGTACAGGGTGTTGGTGGTACAAAGTGTTGATGGTACAGGGTGTTAGTGGTACTGGTTGTTGATGGTACTGGGTGTTGGTGGTACTGCTTGTTGATGGTACCGGGTGTTGGTGGTACTGGATGTTGATGGTGCAGGGTGTATGTGGTACAGTTTGTTGATGATACAGAGTGTTGGTGGTACTGGTTGTTGATGGTACAGGGTGTTGGTTTTACAGGGGGTTGATGGTTCTGGTTGTTGATGGTACAGGGTGTTGCTGGTACTGGTTGTAGACGGTACAAGGTGTTTGTGGTACTGGTTGTTGATGGTACAGGGTATAGGTGGTACTGGTTGTTGATGGTACAGGGTATAGGTTATCTTGAGGTTATCTTGAGATGATTTCGGGGCTTTAGTGTCCCCGCGGTCCGGTCCTCGACCAGGCCTCCACCCCCAGGAAGCAGCCCGTGACAGCTGACTAACTCCCAGGTACCTATTTACTGCTAGGTAACAGGGGCATTCAGGGTGAAAGAAACTTTGCCCATTAGTTTCTGCCTCGTGCGGGAATCGAACCCGCGCCACAGAATTACGAGTCCTGCGCGCTATCCACCAGGCTACGAGGCCCCATGGGTGGTACTGGTTCTTGAAGGAAAAGGGTGTTGGTGGTACTGGTTGTTGATAGTACAGTGTGTAGGTGGTACAGGGTGTGGGTGGTACTGGTGGTTTATGGTACGGGGAGTAGGTGGTACAGGGTGTTCCTGGTACTGGTTGTTGATGGTACTGGGTGTTGATGGTACAGGGTGTTGGTGGTACTGGTGTTTGATGGTACAGGGTGTGGGTGGTACTAGTTGTTGATGGAACAGGGTGTTGGTGTTACTGGTTGTTGATGGAAAAGGGTGTTGGTGGAACTGGTTGTTGATAGTACAGGGTGTTGGTGGTACTGGTTGTTGATAGTACAGTGAATAGGTGGTACTGGTTGTTGATGGTATAGGGTGTAGGTGGGAATGGCTGTTGAAGGTACAGGGTGTATGTGGTACAGGGTGATGATGGTACAGAATGTTGGTAATACTGGTTGTTGATGGTACAGGGTGTTGGTCGAACAAGGTGTTGATGGTATTAGTTGTTGATGGTACAGCGTGTAGGTGGTGCTGGTTGTTGATGGTACAGGGTGTTGATGGTACTGGTTGTTGATGGTACAGGGTGTAGGTGGTAAAGGGTGTTGATGGTACAGGGTGTTGATGGTACTGGTTGTTGATAGTACAGGGTGCTGATGGTACTGGTTGTTGATGGTACAGGGTTTTGTTGGTACTAGTTGTTGATGGTACAGGGTGTTGTTGGTACAGGGTGTTAATGGTACTGTTTGTTGATGGTTAAGGGTGTTGGTGGTTCTAATTGTTGATGGTACAGGGTGTTGGTGGTACTGGTTGATGATGGTACAGGGTGTTGCTGATACTGGCTGTTGATGGTACAGTATGTTGGTGGAACTGGTTGTTTAATGGAACAGGGTGTTGGTGGTATTGGATGTTGATGGTACAGGATGTAGGTGGTACAGGTTGTTGATGGAACAGGGTGTTGATGGTACTGGTTGTTGATGGTACAGGGTATAGGTGGTACTGGTTGTCGATGGAATATGGTGTTGGTGGTATCGGTTGTTGATGGTACAGGGTGTGGGTGGTACTGGTTGTTGATGGTACAGGTTGTTGGTGATAATGGTTGTTGATGGAACAGGGTGTTGATGGTACTGATTGTTGATGGCACAGGGTGTTGGTGGTACTAGTTGTTGTTGGTACAGGGTGTTGGTGGTACTGGTTGTTGATGATACTGTGTATTGGTGGTACTGGTTGTTGATGGTACAGGGTGTTGTTGGTACTGGTTGTTGGTGGTACAGGGTGTTGGTGGTACAGGGTGTTGATGGTACAGGGTGTTGGTGGTACTGGTTGTTGATAGTACAGGGTGTTGGTGGTACTGTTTTTTGATGTTACAGGGTGTAGGTGGTATTAATTGTGAATGGTACAGGGAGATGGAAGTTCTGGTTGTTGATGGTAATGGGTGTAGGTGGGAATGGTTGTTGAAGGTACAGGGTGTATGTGGTACAGGGTGATGATTGTACAGGATGTTGGTATTACTGGTTGTTGATGGTACAGGGTGTTGGTCGAACAGGGTGTTGATGGTACTAGTTTTTGATGGTACAGCGTGTAGGTGGTACTGGTTGTTGATGGTACAGGGTGTTGATGGTACTGATTGTTGATGGTACAGGGTGTTGGTGGTACTGGTTGTTTAATGGAACAGGGTGTTGGATGTTGATGGTACAGGGTGTCGGTGGTTCTGGTTGTTGATGGCACAGGGTGTTCGTGATACTGGTTGTTGATGGTACAGCGTGTTGATGGTACTGGTTGTTGATGGTACAGCGTGTTGATGGTACTCGTTGTTGATGGTACTGGGGGTTGGTGGTACTAGTTGTTGATGGTACTGGGTGTTGGTGGTACAGGGTGGTGATGGTACAGGGTGTTGTTGGTACTGGTTGATGATGGTACAGGGTATTGGTGGTACTGGTTGTTGATGGTACTGGGTGTATGTGGTACTGTTTGTTGATGGTACAGAGTGTTGGTGGTACTGGTTGTTGATTATTCAGGGTGTTGGTGGAACAGGGGGTTGATGGTTCTGGTTGTTGATGGTACAGGGTGTTGGTGGTACTGGTTGTTGACGGTACAAGGTGTTTGTGGTACTGGTTGTTGATTATACAGGGTATAGGTGGTACTGGTTGTTGATGGTATAGGGTGTTGGCAGTACTGGTTGTTGATGGTACAGGTTGCTGGTGGTACTTGTTGTTGAAGGAAAAGGGTGTTGGTGGTACTTGTTGTTAAAGGAAAAGGGTGTTGGTGGTACTGGTTGTTGAAGGTACAGTTTGTAGTTAGTACAGGGTGTGGGTGGTGCTGGTGGTTTATGGTACAGGGAGTAGGTGGTACAGGGTGTTCGTGGTACTGGTTGTTGATGGTACTGGGTATTGATGGTACAGGGTGTGGGTGGTACTGGTTGCTGATGATACAGCGAGTTGGTGTTAGTGGATGTTGATGGAACAGGGTGTTGGTGTTACTGGTTGTTGATGGAAAAGAGAGTTGGTGGAACTGATTGTTGATAGTACAGGGTGTTGGTGGTACTGGTTGTTGAGAGTACAGTGTATAGGTGGTACTGGTTGTTGATGGTACAGGTGTGTTGGTGGTGCTGGTTGTTGATTGTGCAGGGTGTAGGTGGTACAGGTTGTTGTTGGTACTAGTTGTTGATAGTACAGGGTGTTGGTGGTACTGGTTGTTGATGGTATACAGGGTGTTTGTGGTACTGGTTGTTGATGGTATACAGGGTATTAGTGGTTCTGTTTTTTTATGTTACAGGGTATAGATGGTATTAATTGTTGATGGTACAGGGTGTTGGAAGTTCTGGTTGTTGATGGTATAGAGTGTAGTTGGGAATAGTTGTTTATGGTACAGGGTGTATGTGGTACAGAGTGTTGATGGTACAGGATGTTGGTATTACTGGTTGTTGATTGTACAGTGTTGGTGGAACAGGGTGTTGATGGTAGCAGTTGTTGATGGTACAGCGTGTAGGTGGTACTAGTTGTTGATGGTACTGGTTGTTGATGGTGCAGGGTGCAGGTGGTAAAGGGTGTTGATGGTACAGGGTGTTGGTGGTACTGGTTGTTGATGGTACAGGGTGTTGACGGTACTTGTTGTTGATGGTACAGGGTGTTGTTGGTACACGGTGTTAATGGTACTGTTTGTTGATAGTGCAGGGTGTTGGTGGTTCTGGTTGTTATTGGTTCAGGGTGTTGGTGGTACTGGTTGTTGAGGGTACATGGTGTTGATGGTCCAGGTTGTTGATTGTACAGGGTGTTGGTGGTACTGGTTGTTTAATGGAACAGGGTTTTGGTGGTATTGGATGTTGATGGTACAGGGTGTCGGTGGTTGTGGTTGTTGATGGCACAGGGTGTTCGTGATACTGGTTGTTGATGGTACAGCGTGTTGATGGTACTGGTTGTTGATGGAACAGGGTGTTGGTGGAACTGGTTGTTGACAGTACAGGGTGTTGGTGGTACTGGTTGTTGATAGTACAGTGTATAGGTGGTACTGGTTGTTGATAGTACAGGGTGTTGGTGGTACTGGTTGTTGATGGTATACAGGGTGTTTGTGAAACTAGTTGTTGATGGTACAAGGTGTAGGTGGTACTGGTAGGTGGTGTAGGTGGTTGTTGATGGTACAGAGTGTTGATGGTACTGATTGTTGATGGTACATGGTGGTGGTGGTACTAGTTGTTGATGGTAGAGAGTGTTGGTGGTACTGGTTGTTGATGGTGCAGTGTGTTGGTGGTACTGGTTGTTGATGGTACAGGGTGTTTGTGGTACTGGTTGTTGATGGTACAGGGTGTAGGTGGTACAGGATGTTGATGGTACATTGTTTTGGTTGAACTGGTTGTTGATTTTACAGGGTGTTGGTGGTACAGGGTGTTGATGGTACAGGGTGTTGAAGGTACTAGTTATTGATGGTACAGTGTGTAGGTGATACTGGTTGTTGGTGGTACAGGGTGTTGGTTGTACTGGTTGTTGATGGTACAGGGTGTTGGTGGTACTGGTTGTCGATGGAATAGGGTGTTGGTGGTATCGGTTGTTGATGGTACAGGGTGTTGGTGGTACTGGTTGTTGATGGTAAAGGTTGTTGGTGATAATGGTTGTTGATGGAACAGGGTGTTGATGGTACTAATTGTTGATGGTACAGGGTGTTGGTGGTACTAGGTGTTGAGGGTACAGGATGTAGGTGGTACAGGTTGTTGATGGAACAGGGTGTTGATGGTACTGGTTGTTGATTGTACAGGGTTTTGGTGGTACTAGTTGTCGATGCAACAGGGTGTTGGTGGTATCGGTTGTTGATGGTACAGGTTGTTTGTGATAACGGTTGTTGATGGTACAAGGTGTTGATGGTACTGATTGTTGATGGTACAGGGTGTTGGTGGTACTAGTTGTTGATGGTAGAGTGTGTTGGTGGTACTGGTTGTTGATGGTACTGTGTGTTGGTGGTACTGGTTGTTTATGGTACATGGTGTTTGTGGTACTGGTTGTTGCTGGTACAGGGTGTAGGTGGTACAGGGTGTTGATGGTAAAGGGTTCTGTTGGTACTGGTTGTTTATATTACAGTGTGTTGGTAGTACTGGTTGTTGATGGTACAGGTGTGTTAATGGTCTTGGTTGTTGATGGTACAGGGTGTAGGTGGTACATGTGGTTGTTGGTACTGGTTGTTGATAATACAGGGTGTTGGTGGTACTGGTTGTTGAAGGTACAGGGCGTTGGTGGTACTGGTTGTTGATGGTAAAGTGTGTTGTTGGTACTGGTTGTTGATGGTACAGGGTGTTTGTGGTACTGGTTGTTGATGGTACAGGGTGTAGGTGGTACAGGGTGTTGATGGTACAGGGTTTTGGTGGTACTGGTTGTTGATGGTACATGTGTGTTAATGGTGCTGGTTGTTGATGGTACAGGGTGTAGGTGTTACAGGTGGTTTTTGGTACTGGTTGTTGATAGTACAGGGTGTTGGTGGTACTGGTTTTAATGGAACAGGGTGTTGGTGGTCCTAGTTGTTCATAGTACAGGATGTAGGTGGTACTGGTTGTTGATGGTACAGGGTGCTGGTGCTACTGGTTGTTGATGGTACAAGGCGTTGGTGGTACTGGTTGTTGATGGTACAGGTTGTTGTTGGTGGTACTTGTTGTTGATGGTACATGGTGTAGGTGATACTGTTTGTTTATGGTACAGGGTGTAGGTGGTACAGGGTGTTGATGGTACAGGTTGTTGGTGGTACTGGTTGTTGATGGTTCACTGTGTTGATGGTTCTGGTTGTTGATGGTAAAGGGTGTTGGTGGTACTGGTTGTTCATGATACAGGGTGTTAATGATACTGGTTGTTGAAGGAACAGTGTGTTGTTGGTAATGTTTGATGACGGAGCATGGTGTTGGGTAACCTGGTTGTGGATAGAACAGGGTGTTGGTGGTACTGGTTGTGGATAGTACAGTGTGTTAGTGGTATTGGTTGTTGATGGTACAGGGTGTTGGTGGTATTGGTTGTTGATGGTACAAGGTGTACGTGGTACAGGGTGTTGGTGGTACTGGTTGTTGATAGTTCAGGGTGTTGGTGGTACTGGTTGTTGATGATTTAGGGTGTAGATGGAACTAGTTGTTAATGGTACATAGTGTTGGTGGTTCTGGTTGTTGATGGTACATGGTGTAGGTGGAACAGGGTGATGATGGTACAGGGTGTTGGTGGTACTAGTTTTTTATGGACCAGGGTGTTGGTGGTACTGGTTGTTGATGGTACAGGGTGTAGGTGGTACAGGGTGTTGATTGTTCAGGGTTTTGGTGGTACTGGTTGTTGATTTTACAAGGTGTTGGTGGTACAGGGTGTTGATGGTACAGAACAGGGTGTTGATGGTACTGGTTCTTGTTGGTGCAGGGTGTAGGTGATACTGGTTGTTGGTGGTACAGGATGGTGGTGGTACTGGTTGTTGATGGTACATGGTGTAGGTGGTACAAGGTGTTGAGGGTACAGGATGTAGGTGGTTTAGGTTGTTGATGGTACAGGGTGTTTGTGGTACTGGTTGTTGATGGTACAGGGTGTAGGTGGTACAGGGTGTTGATGGTACAGGGTTTTGGTGGTACTGGTTGTTGATGGTACATGTGTGTTAATGGTGCTGGTTGTTGATGGTACAGGGTGTAGGTGTTACAGGTGGTTTTTGGTACTGGTTGTTGATAGTACAGGGTGTTGGTGGTACTGGTTTTAATGGAACAGGGTGTTGGTGGTCCTAGTTGTTCATAGTACAGGATGTAGGTGGTACTGGTTGTTGATGGTACAGGGTGCTGGTGCTACTGGTTGTTGATGGTACAAGGCGTTGGTGGTACTGGTTGTTGATGGTACAGGTTGTTGTTGGTGGTACTTGTTGTTGATGGTACATGGTGTAGGTGATACTGTTTGTTTATGGTACAGGGTGTAGGTGGTACAGGGTGTTGATGGTACAGGTTGTTGGTGGTACTGGTTGTTGATGGTTCACTGTGTTGATGGTTCTGGTTGTTGATGGTAAAGGGTGTTGGTGGTACTGGTTGTTCATGATACAGGGTGTTAATGATACTGGTTGTTGAAGGAACAGTGTGTTGGTGGTAATGTTTGATGACGGAGCATGGTGTTGGGTAACCTGGTTGTGGATAGAACAGGGTGTTGGTGGTACTGGTTGTGGATAGTACAGTGTGTTAGTGGTATTGGTTGTTGATGGTACAGGGTGTTGGTGGTATTGGTTGTTGATGGTACAAGGTGTACGTGGTACAGGGTGTTGGTGGTACTGGTTGTTGATAGTTCAGGGTGTTGGTGGTACTGGTTGTTGATGATTTAGGGTGTAGATGGAACTAGTTGTTAATGGTACATAGTGTTGGTGGTTCTGGTTGTTGATGGTACATGGTGTAGGTGGAACAGGGTGATGATGGTACAGGTGTTGGTGGTACTAGTTTTTTATGGACCAGGGTGTTGGTGGTACTGGTTGTTGATGGTACAGGGTGTAGGTGGTACAGGGTGTTGATTGTTCAGGGTTTTGGTGGTACTGGTTGTTGATTTTACAAGGTGTTGGTGGTACAGGGTGTTGATGGTACAGAACAGGGTGTTGATGGTACTGGTTCTTGTTGGTGCAGGGTGTAGGTGATACTGGTTGTTGGTGGTACAGGATGGTGGTGGTACTGGTTGTTGATGGTACATGGTGTAGGTGGTACAAGGTGTTGAGGGTACAGGATGTAGGTGGTTTAGGTTGTTGATGGTACAGGGTGTTGATGGTACTGGTTGTTGATGGTACAGGGTGTTGGTGGTACTAGTTGTCGATGGAACAGGGTGTTGGTGGTATCGGTTGTTGATGGTACAGGGTGTTGGTCGTACTGGTTGTTGATGGGACAGGTTGTTGGTGATAATGGTTGTTGATGGTACAGAGTGTTGATGGTACTGATTGTTGATGGTACATGGTGGTGGTGGTACTAGTTGTTGATGGTAGAGGGTGTTGGTGGTACTGGTTGTTGATGGTACAGGGTGTTTGTGGTACTGGTTGTTGATGGTACAGGGTGTAGGTGATACAGGGTTTTGGTGGTACTAGTTGTTGATTTTACAGGGTGTTGGTGGCACAGGGTGTTCATGGTACACGGTGTTGATGGTACTGGTTGTTGATTTTACAGTGTGTAGGTGATACTGGTTGTTGGTGGTACAGGGTGTTGGTAGTTCTGGTTGTTTATGGTACAGGGTGTAGGTGTTACAGAGTGTTGAGGGTACAGGATGTAGGTGGTACAGGTTGTTGATGGAACAGGGTGTTGATGGCACTGGTTTTTGGTGGAACAGGGTGTTGGTGGTACTGGTTTTCGATGTAACAGGGTGTTGGTGGTATCGGTTGTTGATGGTACAGGGTGTTGGTGGTACTGGTTGTTGATGGTATAGGTTGTTGGTGATAATATTTGTTGATGGTACAGGGTGTTCATGGTACTGATTGTTGATGGTACAGGGTATTGGTGGTACTAGTTGTTGATGGTACAGGGTGTTGATGGTACTGGTTTTGATGGTACTGTGTGTTGGTGGTACTGGTTGTTGATGGTACAGGGTGTTGTTGGAACTAGTTGTTGGTGGTACAGGGTGTTGGTGGTACAAGGTGTTGATGGTATAGGGTATTGGTGGTACTGGTTGTTGATATTACAGGGTGTTGCTGGTACTGTTTTTTGATGTTACAGGGTGAAGGTGGTATTAATTGTTGATGGTACAGGGTGTTGGAAGTTCTGGTTGTTGATGGTTCAGGGTGTAGTTTGTACAGGTCGTTGATTGTGCAGGGTGTTGGTGGTACTAGTTGTTGATGGTACAGGGTGACAGTGGTACTGGTTGATGATGGTACAGGGTGTATGTGGTACAGGTTGTATGTGGTACAGGGTGTTGATGGTACACGATGTTGGTGGTGCTGGTTGTTGATGGTACAGGGTGTTGGTGGAACAGGGTGTTGATGGTACTAGTTGTTGATGGTACAGCGTGTAGGTGGTATTGGTTGTTGATGGTACAGGGTGTTGATGGTACTGGTTGTTGATGGTATAGTGTGTATGTGGTAAAGGGTGTTGATGGTACAGTGTGTAGGTGGTAAAAGGTGTTGATGGTACAGTGTGTTGGTGGTAAAGGGTGTTGTTTGTATCGGGTGTAGGTGGTACAGGTTCTTGTTGGTACTGGTTGTTGATAGTACAGTGTGTTGGTGGTACTGGTTGTTGATGGAACAGCGTGTTAGTGGTACTAGTTGTTCATAGTAGAGGATTTAGGTGGTACTTGTTTTTGATGGTACAGGGTGTTAGTGGTACTGGTTGTTGATGGTATACAGGGTGTTTGTGGTATTAGTTGTTGATGGTACAGGGTGTAGGTGGTACTGGTGGTTGATGGTACATGGTGTAGGTGGTAAAGGGTGTTGATGGTACAGGGTGTTGATGGTACTTATTGTTGATGGTACAGGGTGTTGATGGAACTGGTTGTTGATGGTACAGGATGTTGATGGTACTGGTTGTTGATAGTACAGGGTGTTGGTGGTACTGGTTGTTGATGGAACCGGGTGTTGGTGGTACTTGTTGTTCATAGTGCTGAATGTAGGTGGTACTGGTTGTTGAAGGTACAGGGCGTTGGTGGTACTGGTTGTTGATGGTAAAGGGTGTTGTTGGTACTGGTTGTTGATGGTACATTGTGTAGGTGATACTGGTTGTTGATGGTACAGGGTGTAGGTGGTACAGGGTGTTGATGGTACAGGGTGTTGGTGGTACTGGTTGTTGATGGTACAGGGTGTTGATGGTACTGGTTGTTGATGGTACAGGGTATTGGTGGTACTGGTTGTTGATGGTACAGGAGGTGTTGTACAGGGTGTTAGATAGTACAGGGTGTTGGTGGTACTGGTTGTTGATGGTACAGGGTGTTGATGGTACTGGTTGTTGATGGTACAGGGTGTTGGTGGTACTGGTTGTTGATGGAACCGGGTGTTGGTGGTAATTGTTGTTCATAGTACAGGATGTAGGTGGTACTGGTTGTTGAAGGTACAGGGCGTTGGTGGAACTGGTTGTTGATGGTAAAGTGTGTTGTTGGTACTGGTTGTTGATGGTACATTGTGTAGGTGATACTGGTTGTTGATGGTGCAGGGTGTAGGTGGTACAGGGTGTTGATGGTACAAGGTGTTGGTGGTACTGGTTGTTGATGGTACAGGGTGTTGATGGTACTGGTTGTTGATTGTACAGGGTAATAGTGGTACTGGTTATTGATGGTACAGGATGTTGTTGGTACTGGTGATTGATGGTTTAGGGTGTTGGTGGTATTGGTTGTTGATTGTATAGAGGGTGTTTGTGGTACGGGTTGTTGATGGTACAGGGTATTGGTGGTACTGGTTGCTGATGGTACAAGGTGTAGGTGGTACAGGGTTTTTGTGGTACTGGTTGTTGATGGTACAGGGTGTAGGTGGTACAGGGTGTTGATGGTTCAGGGTTTTGTTGGTACTGGTTGTTGATTTTACAGGGTGTTGGTGGTACAGAGTGTTGATGGTGCAGGGTGTTGATGGTACTGGTTCTTGATGATACAGGGTGTAGGTGATACTGGTTGGTGAGGGTACAGGGGATTG
This sequence comes from Procambarus clarkii, assembly GCF_040958095.1. Classification (NCBI taxonomy): domain Eukaryota; kingdom Metazoa; phylum Arthropoda; class Malacostraca; order Decapoda; family Cambaridae; genus Procambarus; species Procambarus clarkii. Next base: position 29,431 of record NW_027190678.1, read on the forward strand.
GTGGTACTGGTTGTTGATGGTACAGGGTGTAGGTGGTACTAGGTGTTGAGGGTACAGGATGTAGGTGGTACAGGTTGTTGATGGAACAGGGTGTTGATGGTACTGGTTGTTGATGGTACAGGGTGTTGGTGGTACTAGTTGTCGATGGAACAGGGTGTTGGTGGTACTAGTTGTTCATAGTACAGGATGTAGGTGGTACTGGTTGTTGATGGTACAGGGTGCTGGTGGTACTGGTTGTTGATGGTACAAGGCGTTGGTGGTACTGGTTGTTGATGGTACAGGTTGTTGTTGGGTACTTGTGTTGTACATGATAGGTGATACGTTGTTTATGGTACAGGTGTAGGTGTACTGGTTG
>NW_027190679.1:0-29699 GCF_040958095.1 Procambarus clarkii
TAACACCGTGCCCCAGGGCTTGGGTATGGTATTATGAGTCCCTGTGTCCAGCTGTGAGGTATATCACCGTGCCCCAGGCTTGGGTATGGGTATTATGAGTCCCTGTGTCCAGCTGTGAGGTATAACACCGTGCCCTAGGCTTGGATATGGGTAATATGACTCCCTGTGTCCAGCTGTGAGGTATAACACCGTGCCCCTGGCTTGGGTATGGGTATTATGAGTCCCTGTGTCCAGCTGTGAAGTATAACACCGTGCCCCAAGCTTGGGTATGGGAGTGCCTGAGTCCATCTGTGAGGTAAGACACTGCCCCAGGGCTTGGATATGGGTATTATGAGTCCCTGTGTCCAGCTGTGAGGTATAACACCGTGCCCCAGGCTTGGGTATGAGTATTATGAGTCCCTGTGTCCAGCTGTGAGGTATAACACCGTGCCCCAGGCTTGGGTATGGGTATTATGAGTCCCTGTATCCAGTTGTGAGGTATAACACGGTGCCCCAGGCTTGGGTATGGGTATTATGAGTCCCAGTGTCCAGCTGTGAGGTATAACACCGTGCCCCAGGCTTGGGTATGGGTATTATGAGTCCCTGTGTCCCAGCTGTGAGGTATAACACCGTGCCCCAGGCTTGGGTATGGGTATTATGAGTCCCTGTGCCCAGCTGTGAAGTATAACACCGTGCCCCTGGCTTGGGTATGGGTATTATGAGTCCCTGTGTCCAGCTGTGAAGTAAAACACCGTGCCCCAGGCTTGGGTATGGGAGTCCCTGAATCCATCTGTGAGGTAAGACACTGCCCCAGGGCTTGGGTATGGGTATTATGAGTCCCTGTGTCCAGCTGTGAGGTATAACACCGTGCCCCAGGCTTGGGTATGGGTATTATGAGTCCCTGTGTCCAGCTGTGAAGTATAACACCGTGCCCCAGGCTTGGGTATGGGTATTATGAGTCCCTGTGTCCAGCTGTGAGGTATAACACCGTGCCCCAGGCTTGGGTATGGGTATTATGAGTCCCTGTGTCCAGCTGTAAGGTATAACACCGTGCCCCAGGCTTGGGTATGGGTATTATGAGTCCCTGTGTCCAGCTGTGAAGTATAACACCGTGCCCCAGGCTTGGGTATGAGAGTCCCTGAGTCCATCTGTGAGGTAAGACACTGCCCCAGGGCTTGGGTATGGGTATTATGAGTCCCTGTGTCCAGCTGTGAGGTATAACTCCGTGGCCCAGGCTTGGGTATGGGTATTATGAGTCCCTGTGTCCAGCTGTGAGGTATACCATCGTGCCCCAGGGCTTGGGTATGGGTATTATGAGTCCCTGAGTCCAGCTGTGAGGTATAACACCGTGCCCCAGGGCTTGGGTATGGGTATTATGAGTCCCTGTGTCCAGCTGTGAAGTATAACACCGTGCCCCAAGCTTGGGTATGGGAGTGCCTGAGTCCATCTGTGAGGTAAGACACTGCCCCAGGGCTTGGATATGGGTATTATGAGTCCCTGTGTCCAGCTGTGAGGTATAACACCGTGCCCCAGGCTTGGGTATGAGTATTATGAGTCCCTGTGTCCAGCTGTGAGGTATAACACCGTGCCCCAGGCTTGGGTATGGGTATTATGAGTCCCTGTGTCCAGTTGTGAGGTATAACACCGTGCCCCAGGCTGGGGTATGGGTATTATGAGTCCTAGTGTCCAGCTGTGAGGTATAACACCGTGCCCCAGGCTTGGGTATGGGTATTATGAGTCCCTGTGTCCAGCTGTGAGGTATAACACCGTGCCCCAGGCTTGGGTATGGGTATTATGAGTCCCTGTGCCCAGCTGTGAAGTATAACACCGTGCCCCTGGCTTAGGTATGGGTATTATGAGTCCCTGTGTCTAGCTGTGAAGTATAACACCGTGCCCCAGGCTTGGGTATGGGAGTCCCTGAGTCCATCTGTGAGGTAAGACACTGCCCCAGGGCTTGGGTATGGGTATTATGAGTCCCTGTGTCCAGCTGTGAGGTATAACACCGTGCCCTAGGCTTGGGTATGGGTATTATGAGTCCCTGTGTCCAGCTGTGAAGTATAACACCGTGCCCCAGGCTTGGGTATGGGTATTATGAGTCCCTGTGTCCAGCTGTGAGGTATAACACCGTGCCCCAGGCTTGGGTATGGGTATTATGAGTCCCTGTGTCCAACTGTAAGGTATAACACCGTGCCCCAGGCTTGGGTATGGGTATTATGAGTCCCTGTGTCCAGCTGTGAAGTATAACACCGTGCCCCAGGCTTGGGTATGAGAGTCCCTGAGTCCATCTGTGAGGTAAGACACTGCCCCAGGGCTTGGGTATGGGTATTATGAGTCCCTGTGTCCAGCTGTGAGGTATAACTCCGTGGCCCAAACTTGGGTATGGGTATTATGAGTCCCTGTGTCCAGCTGTGAGGTATACCATCGTGCCCCAGGGCTTGGGTATGGGTATTATGAGTCCCTGAGTCCAGCTGTGAGGTATAAGACCGTGCCCCAGGGCTTGGGTATGGGTATTATGAGTCCCTGTGTCCAGCTGTGAGGTATAACACCGTGCCCCAGGCTTGGGTATGGGTATTATGAGTCCCTGTGTCCAGCTGTGAGGTATAACACCGTGCCCCAGGCTTGGGTATGGGTATTATGAGTCCCTGTGTCCAGTTATGAGGTATAACACCGTGCCCCAGGCTTGGGTATGGGTATTATGAGTCCCTGTGTCCAGCTGTGAGGTATATCACCGTGCCCCAGGCTTGGGTATGGGTATTATGAGTCCCTGTGTCCAGCTGTGAAGTATAACACCGTGCCCCTGGCTTGGGTATGGGTATTATGAGTCCCTGTGTCCAGCTGTGAAGTATAACACCGTGCCCCAGGCTTGGGTATGGGAGTCCCTGAGTCCATCTGTGAGGTAAGACACTGCCCCAGGGCTTGGGTATGGGTATTATGAGTCCCTGTGTCCAGCTGTGAGGTATAACACCGTGCCCCAGGCTTGGGTATGGGTATTATGAGTCCCTGTGTCCAGCTGTGAGGTATAACACCGTGCCCTAGGCTTGGGTATGGGTATTATGAGTCCCTGTGTCCAGCTGTGAGGTATACCACCGTGCCCCAGGCTTGGGTATGGGTATTATGAGTCCCTGTGTCCAGCTGTGAGGTATAACACCGTGCCCCAGGCTTGGGTATGGGTATTATGAGTCCCTGTGTCCAGCTGTAAGGTATAACACCGTGCCCCAGGCTTGGGTATGGGTATTATGAGTCCCTGTGTCCAGCTGTGAAGTATAACACCGTGCCCCAGGCTTGGGTATGGGAGTCCCTGAGTCCATCTGTGAGGTAAGACACTGCCCCAGGGCTTGGGTATGGGTATTATGAGTCCCTGTGTCCAGCTGTGAGGTATAACACCGTGCCTCAGGCTTGGGTATGGGTATTATGAGTCCCTGTGTCCAGCTGTGAGGTATAACATCGTGCCCCAGGGCTTGGTTATGGGTATTATGAGTCCCTGAGTCCAGCTGTGAGGTATAACACCGTGCCCCAGGGCTTGGGTATGGGTATTATGAGTCCCTGTGTCCAGCTGTGAGGTATATCACCGTGCCCCAGGCTTGGGTATGGGTATTATGAGTCCCTGTGTCCAGCTGTGAGGTATAACACCGTGCCCCAGGCTTGGATATGGGTATTATGAGTCCCTGTGTCCAGCTGTGAGGTATAACACCGTGCCCCAGGTTTGGGTATGGGTATTATGAGTCCCTGTGTCCAGCTGTGAAGTATAACACCGTGCCCCAAGCTTGGGTATGGGAGTGCCTGAGTCCATCTGTGAGGTAAGACACTGCCCCAGGGCTTGGATATGGGTATTATGAGTCCCTGTGTCCAGCTGTGAGGTATAACACCGTGCCCCAGGCTTGGGTATGAGTATTATGAGTCCCTGTGTCCAGCTGTGAGGTATAACACCGTGCCCCAGGCTTGGGTATGGGTATTATGAGTCCCTGTGTCCAGTTGTGAGGTATAACACCGTGCCCCAGGCTTGGGTATGGGTATTATGAGTCCCAGTGTCCAGCTGTGAGGTATAACACCGTGCCCCAGGCTTGGGTATGGGTATTATAAGTCCCTGTGTCCAGCTGTGAGGTATAACACCGTGCCCCAGGCTTGGGTATGGGTATTATGAGTCCCTGTGCCCAGCTGTGAAGTATAACACCGTGCCCCTGGCTTGGGTATGGGTATTATGAGTCCCTGTGTCCAGCTGTGAAGTATAACACCGTGCCCCAGGCTTGGGTATGGGAGTCCCTGAGTCCATCTGTGAGGTAAGACACTGCCCCAGGGCTTGGGTATGGGTATTATGAGTCCCTGTGTCCAGCTGTGAGGTATAACACCGTGCCCCTGGCTTGGGTATGGGTGTTATGAGTCCCTGTGTCCAGCTGTGAAGTATAACACCGTGCCCCAGGCTTGGGTATGGGTATTATGAGTCCCTGTGTCCAGCTGTGAGGTATAACACCGTGCCCCAGGCTTGGGTATGGGTATTATGAGTCCCTGTGTCCAGCTGTAAGGTATAACACCGTGCCCCAGGCTTGGGTATGGGTATTATGAGTCCCTGTGTCCAGCTGTGAAGTATAACACCGTGCCCCAGGCTTGGGTATGGGAGTCCCTGAGTCCATCTTTGAGGTAAGACACTGCCCCAGGGCTTGGGTATGGGTATTATGAGTCCCTGTGTCCAGCTGTGAGGTATAACACCGTGGCCCAAGCTTGGGTATGGGTATTATGAGTCCCTGTGTCCAGCTGTGAGGTATACCATCGTGCCCCAGGGCTTGGGTATGGGTATTATGAGTCCCTGAGTCCAGCTGTGAGGTATAAGACCGTGCCCCAGGGCTTGGGTATGGGTATTATGAGTCCCTGTGTCCAGCTGTGAGGTATAACACCGTGCCCCAGGCTTGGGTATGGGTATTATGAGTCCCTGTGTCCAGCTGTGAGGTATAACACCGTGCCCCAGGCTTGGGTATGGGTATTATGAGTCCCTGTGTCCAGTTATGAGGTATAACACCGTGCCCCTGGCTTGAGTATGGGTATTATGAGTCCCTGTGACCAGCTGTGAAGTATAACACCGTGCCCCAGGCTTGGGTATGGGAGTCCCTGAGTCCATCTGTGAGGTAAGACACTGCCCCAGGGCTTGGGTATGGGTATTATGAGTCCCTGTGTCCAGCTGCGAAGTATAACACCGTGCCCCAGGCTTGGGTATGGGTATTATGAGTCCCTGTGCCCAGCTGTGAGGTATAACTCCGTGCCCCAGGCTTGGGTATGGGTATTATGAGTCCCTGTGTCCAGCTGTGAGGTATAACACTGTGTCCCAGGGCTTGGGTATGGGTATTATGAGTCCCTGAGTCTAGCTGTGAGGTATAACACCGTGCCCCAGGCTTGGGTATGGGTATTATGAGTCCCTGTGTCCAGCTGTGAGGTATAACACCGTGCCCCAGGCTTGGGTATGGGTATTATGAGTCCCTGTGTCCAGCTGTGAGGTATAACACCGTGCCCCAGGCTTGGGTATGGGTATTATGAGTCCCTGTGTCCAGATGTGAGGTATAACACCGTGCCCCAGGCTTGGGTATGGGTATTATGAGTCCCTGTGTCCAGCTGTGAGGTATAACACCGTGCCCCAGGCTTGGGTATGGGTATTATCAGTCCCTGTGTCCAGCTGTAAGGTATAACACCGTGCCCCTGGCTTGGGTATGGGTATTATGAGTCCCTGTGTCCAGCTGTGAGGTATAACACCGTGCCCCTGGCTTGGGTATGGGTATTATGAGTCCCTGTGTCCAGCTGTGAAGTATAACACCGTGCCCCAGGCTTGGGTATGGGAGTCCCTGAGTCCATCTCTGAGGTAAGACACTGCCCCAGGGCTTTGGTAAGGGTATTATGAGTCCCTGTGTTCAGCTGTGAGGTATAACACCGTGCCCCAGGCTTGGGTAAGGGTATTATAAGTCCCTGTTTCTAGCTGTGAGGTATAACACCGTGCCCCAGGGCTTGGGTATGGGTATTATGAGTCCCTGAGTCCAGCTGTGAGGTATAACACCGTGCCCCATTGCTTGGGTATGGGTATTATGAGTCCCTGTGTTCAGCTGTGAGGTATAACACCGTGCCCCAGGCTAGGGTATGTGTATTATGAGTCCCTGTGTCCAGCTGTGTGGTATAACACCGTGCCCTAGGCTTGGGTATTGGTATTATGAGTCCCTGTGTCCAGCTGTGAGGTATAACACCGTGCCCCAGGCTTGGGTATGGGTATTATGAGTCCCTGTGTCCAGCTGTGAGGTATAACACCGTGCCTCAGGCTTGGGTATGGGTATTATGACTCCCTGTGTCCAGCTGTGAGGTATAACACCGTGCCTCAGGCTTGGGTATGTGTATTATGAGTCCCTGTGTCCAGCTGTGAGGTATAACACCGTGCCCCAGGCTTGGGTATGGGTATTATGAGTCCCTGTGTCCAGCTGTGAGGTATAACACCGTGCCCCAGGCTTGGGTATGGGTATTATGAGTCCCTGTGTCCAGCTGTAAGGTATAACACCGTGCCCCATGCTTGGGTATGGGTATTATGAGTCCCTGTGTCCAGCTGTGAGGTATAACACCGTGCCCCAGGCTTGGGTATGGGTATTATGAGTCCCTGTGTCCAGCTGTGAGGTATAACACCGTGCCCCAGGCTTGGGTATGGGTATTATGAGTCCCTGTGTCCAGCTGTGAGGTATAACACCGTGCCCCAGGCTTGGGTATGGGTATTATGAGTCCCTGTGTCCAGCTGTGAGGTATAACACCGTGCCCCTGGCTTGGGTATGGGTATTATGAGTCCCTGTGTCCAGCTGTGAAGTATAACACCGTGCCCCAAGCTTGGGTATGGGAGTGCCTGAGTCCATCTGTGAGGTAAGACACTGCCCCAGGGCTTGGATATGGGTATTATGAGTCCCTGTGTCCAGCTGTGAGGTATAACACCGTGCCCCAGGCTTGGGTATGGGTATTATGAGTCCCAGTGTCCAACTGTGAGGTATAACACCGTGCCCCAGGCTTGGGTATGGGTATTATGAGTCACTGTGTCCAGCTGTGAGGTATAACACCGTGCCCCAGGCTTGGGTATGGGTATTATGAGTCCCTGTGTCCAGCTGTGAAGTATAACACCGTGCCCCTGGCTTGGGTATGGGTATTATGAGTCCCTGTGTCCAGCTGTGAAGTATAACACCGTGCCCCAGGCTTGGGTATGGGAGTCCCTGAGTCCATCTGTGAGGTAAGACACTGTCCCAGGGCTTGGGTATGGGTATTATGAGTCCCTGTGTCCAGCTGTGAGGTATAACACCGTGCCCCAGGCTTGGGTATGGGTATTATGAGTCCCTGTGTCCAGCTGTGAGGTATAACACCGTGCCCCAGGCTTGGGTATGGGTATTATGAGTCCCTGTGTCCAGCTGTGAGGTATAACACCGTGCCCCAGGCTTGGGTATGGGTATTATGAGTCCCTGTGTCCAGCTGTAAGGTATAACACCGTGCCCCAGGCTTGGGTATGGGAGTCCCTGAGTCCATCTGTGAGGTAAGACACTGTCCCAGGGCTTGGGTATGGGTATTATGAGTCCCTGTGTCCAGCTGTGAGGTATAACACCGTGCCCCAGGCTTGGGTATGGGTATTATGAGTCCCTGTGTCCAGCTGTGAGGTATAACACCGTGCCCCAGGCTTGGGTATGGGTATTATGAGTCCCTGTGTCCAGCTGTGAGGTATAACACCGTGCCCCAGGCTTGGGTATGGGTATTATGAGTCCCTGTGTCCAGCTGTGAGGTATAACACCGTGCCCCAGGCTTGGGTATGGGTATTATGAGTCCCTGTGTCCAGCTGTAAGGTATAACACCGTGCCCCAGGCTTGGGTATGGGAGTCCCTGAGTCCATCTGTGAGGTAAGACACTGTCCCAGGGCTTGGGTATGGGTATTATGAGTCCCTGTGTCCAGCTGTGAGGTATAACACCGTGCCCCAGGCTTGGGTATGGGTATTATGAGTCCCTGTGTCCAGCTGTGAGGTATAACACCGTACCCCAGGCTTGGGTATGGGTATTATGAGTCCCTGTGTCCAGCTGTGAGGTATAACACCGTGCCCCAGGCTTGGGTATGGGTATTATGAGTCCCTGTGTCCAGCTGTAAGGTATAACACCGTGCCCCAGGCTTGGGTATGGGTATTATGAGTCCCTGTGTCCAGCTGTGAAGTATAACACCGTGCCCCAGGCTTGGGTATGGGAGTCCCTGAGTCCATCTGTGAGGTAAGACACTGCCCCAGGGCTTGGGTATGGGTATTATGAGTCCCTGTGTCCAGCTGTGAGGTATAACACCGTGCCTCAGGCTTGGGTATGGGTATTATGAGTCCCTGTGTCCAGCTGTGAGGTATAACATCGTGCCCCAGGGCTTGGTTATGGGTATTATGAGTCCCTGAGTCCAGCTGTGAGGTATAACACCGTGCCCCAGGGCTTGGGTATGGGTATTATGAGTCCCTGTGTCCAGCTGTGAGGTATATCACCGTGCCCCAGGCTTGGGTATGGGTATTATGAGTCCCTGTGTCCAGCTGTGAGGTATAACACCGTGCCCCAGGCTTGGGTATGGGTATTATGAGTCCCTGTGTCCAGTTATGAGGTATAACACCGTGCCCCTGGCTTGGGTATGGGTATTATGAGTCCCTGTGTCCAGCTGTGAGGTATAACACCGTGCCCCAGGCTTGGGTATGGGTATTATGAGTCCCTGTGTCCAGCTGTGAGGTATAACACCGTGCCCCAGGCTTGGGTATGGGTATTATGAGTCCCTGTGTCCAGCTGTGAGGTATAACACCGTGCCCCTGGCTTGGGTATGGGTATTATGAGTCCCTGTGTCCAACTGTGAAGTATAACACCGTGCCCCAGGCTTGGGTATGGGAGTCCCTGAGTCCATCTGTGAGGTAAGACACTGCCCCAGGGCTTGGGTATGGGTATTATGAGTCCCTGTGTCCAGCTGTGAGGTATAACACCGTGCCCCAGGCTTGGGTATGGGTATTATGAGTCCCTGTGTCCAGCTGTGAGGTATAACACCGTGCCTCAGGCTTGGGTATGGGTATTATGAGTCCCTGTGTCCAGCTGTGAGGTATAACACCGTGCCCCAGGCTTGGGTATGGGTATTATGAGTCCCTGTGTCCAGCTGTGAGGTATAACACCGTGCCCCAGGCTTGGGTATGGGTATTATGAGTCCCTGTGTCCAGCTGTGAGGTATAACACCGTGCCTCAGGCTTGGGTATGGGTATTATGAGTCCCTGTGTCCAGCTGTGAGGTATAGCACCGTGCCCCTGGCTTGGGTATGGGTATTATGAGTCCCTGTGTCCAGCTGTGAAGTATAACACCGTGCCCCAGGCTTGGGTATGGGAGTCCCTGAGTCCATCTGTGAGGTAAGACACTGCCCCAGGGCTTGGGTATGGGTATTATGAGTCCCTGTGTCCAGCTGTGAGGTATAACACCGTGCCCCAGGCTTGGGTATGGGTATTATGAGTCCCTGTGTCCAGCTGTGAGGTATAACACCGTGCCTCAGGCTTGGGTATGGGTATTATGAGTCCCTGTGTCCAGCTGTGAGGTATAACACCGTGCCCCAGGGCTTGGGTATGGGTATTATGAGTCCCTGAGTCCAGCTGTGAGGTATAACGCCGTGCCCCAGGCTTGGGTATGGGTATTATGAGTCCCTGTGTCCATCTGTGAGGTATAGCACCGTGCCCCAGGCTTGGGTATGGGTATTATGAGTCCCTGTGTCCAGTTATGAGGTATAACACCGTGCCCCTGGCTTGAGTATGGGTATTATGAGTCCCTGTGACCAGCTGTGAAGTATAACACCGTGCCCCAGGCTTGGGTATGGGAGTCCCTGAGTCCATCTGTGAGGTAAGACACTGCCCCAGGGCTTGGGTATGGGTATTATGAGTCCCTGTGTCCAGCTGCGAAGTATAACACCGTGCCCCAGGCTTGGGTATGGGTATTATGAGTCCCTGTGCCCAGCTGTGAGGTATAACTCCGTGCCCCAGGCTTGGGTATGGGTATTATGAGTCCCTGTGTCCAGCTGTGAGGTATAACACTGTGTCCCAGGGCTTGGGTATGGGTATTATGAGTCCCTGAGTCTAGCTGTGAGGTATAACACCGTGCCCAAGGCTTGGGTATGGGTATTATGAGTCCCTGTGTCCAGCTGTGAGGTATAACACCGTGCCCCAGGCTTGGGTATGGGTATTATGAGTCCCTGTGTCCAGCTGTGAGGTATAACACCGTGCCCCAGGCTTGGGTATGGGTATTATGAGTCCCTGTGTCCAGATGTGAGGTATAACACCGTGCCCCAGGCTTGGGTATGGGTATTATGAGTCCCTGTGTCCAGCTGTGAGGTATAACACCGTGCCCCAGGCTTGGGTATGGGTATTATCAGTCCCTGTGTCCAGCTGTAAGGTATAACACCGTGCCCCTGGCTTGGGTATGGGTATTATGAGTCCCTGTGTCCAGCTGTGAGGTATAACACCGTGCCCCTGGCTTGGGTATGGGTATTATGAGTCCCTGTGTCCAGCTGTGAAGTATAACACCGTGCCCCAGGCTTGGGTATGGGAGTCCCTGAGTCCATCTCTGAGGTAAGACACTGCCCCAGGGCTTTGGTATGGGTATTATGAGTCCCTGTGTTCAGCTGTGAGGTATAACACCGTGCCCCAGGCTTGGGTAAGGGTATTATAAGTCCCTGTTTCTAGCTGTGAGGTATAACACCGTGCCCCAGGGCTTGGGTATGGGTATTATGAGTCCCTGAGTCCAGCTGTGAGGTATAACACCGTGCCCCAGGGCTTGGGTATGGGTATTATGAGTCCCTGTGTTCAGCTGTGAGGTATAACACCGTGCCCCATGCTTGGGTATGTGTATTATGAGTCCCTGTGTCCAGCTGTGTGGTATAACACCGTGCCCCAGGCTTGGGTATGGGTATTATGAGTCCCTGTGTCCAGCTGTGAGGTATAACACCGTGCCCCAGGCTTGGGTATGGGTATTATGAGTCCCTGTGTCCAGCTGTGAGGTATAACACCGTGCCTCAGGCTTGGGTATGGGTATTATGACTCCCTGTGTCCAGCTGTGAGGTATAACACCGTGCCTCAGGCTTGGGTATGTGTATTATGAGTCCCTGTGTCCAGCTGTGAGGTATAACACCGTGCCCCTGGCTTGGGTATGGGTATTATGAGTCCCTGTGTCCAGCTGTGAGGTATAACACCGTGCCCCAGGCTTGGGTATGGGTATTATGAGTCCCTGTGTCCAGCTGTAAGGTATAACACCGTGCCCCATGCTTGGGTATGGGTATTATGAGTCCCTGTGTCCAGCTGTGAGGTATAACACCGTGCCCCAGGCTTGGGTATGGGTATTATGAGTCCCTGTGTCCAGCTGTGAGGTATAACACCGTGCCCCAGGCTTGGGTATGGGTATTATGAGTCCCTGTGTCCAGCTGTGAGGTATAACACCGTGCCCCAGGCTTGGGTATGGGTATTATGAGTCCCTGTGTCCAGCTGTGAGGTATAACACCGTGCCCCTGGCTTGGGTATGGGTATTATGAGTCCCTGTGTCCAGCTGTGAAGTATAACACCGTGCCCCAAGCTTGGGTATGGGAGTGCCTGAGTCCATCTGTGAGGTAAGACACTGCCCCAGGGCTTGGATATGGGTATTATGAGTCCCTGTGTCCAGCTGTGAGGTATAACACCGTGCCCCAGGCTTGGGTATGGGTATGATGAGTCCCAGTGTCCAACTGTGAGGTATAACACCGTGCCCCAGGCTTGGGTATGGGTATTATGAGTCACTGTGTCCAGCTGTGAGGTATAACACCGTGCCCCAGGCTTGGGTATGGGTATTATGAGTCCCTGTGTCCAGCTGTGAAGTATAACACCGTGCCCCTGGCTTGGGTATGGGTATTATGAGTCCCTGTGTCCAGCTGTGAAGTATAACACCGTGCCCCAGGCTTGGGTATGGGAGTCCCTGAGTCCATCTGTGAGGTAAGACACTGCCCCAGGGCTTGGGTATGGGTATTATGAGTCCCTGTGTCCAGCTGTGAGGTATAACACCGTGCCCCAGGCTTGGGTATGGGTATTATGAGTCCCTGTGTCCAGCTGTGAGGTATAACACCGTGCCCCAGGCTTGGGTATGGGTATTATGAGTCCCTGTGTCCAGCTGTGAGGTATAACACCGTGCCCCAGGCTTGGGTATGGGTATTATGAGTCCCTGTGTCCAGCTGTGAGGTATAACACCGTGCCCCAGGCTTGGGTATGGGTATTATGAGTCCCTGTGTCCAGCTGTAAGGTATAACACCGTGCCCCAGGCTTGGGTATGGGTATTATGAGTCCCTGTGTCCAGCTGTGAAGTATAACACCGTGCCCCAGGCTTGGGTATGGGAGTCCCTGAGTCCATCTGTGAGGTAAGACACTGCCCCAGGGCTTGGGTATGGGTATTATGAGTCCCTGTGTCCAGCTGTGAGGTATAACACCGTGCCTCAGGCTTGGGTATGGGTATTATGAGTCCCTGTGTCCAGCTGTGAGGTATAACATCGTGCCCCAGGGCTTGGTTATGGGTATTATGAGTCCCTGAGTCCAGCTGTGAGGTATAACACCGTGCCCCAGGGCTTGGGTATGGGTATTATGAGTCCCTGTGTCCAGCTGTGAGGTATATCACCGTGCCCCAGGCTTGGGTATGGGTATTATGAGTCCCTGTGTCCAGCTGTGAGGTATAACACCGTGCCCCAGGCTTGGGTATGGGTATTATGAGTCCCTGTGTCCAGTTATGAGGTATAACACCGTGCCCCTGGCTTGGGTATGGGTATTATGAGTCCCTGTGTCCAGCTGTGAGGTATAACACCGTGCCCCAGGCTTGGGTATGGGTATTATGAGTCCCTGTGTCCAGCTGTGAGGTATAACACCGTGCCCCAGGCTTGGGTATGGGTATTATGAGTCCCTGTGTCCAGCTGTGAGGTATAACACCGTGCCCCTGGCTTGGGTATGGGTATTATGAGTCCCTGTGTCCAACTGTGAAGTATAACACCGTGCCCCAGGCTTGGGTATGGGAGTCCCTGAGTCCATCTGTGAGGTAAGACACTGCCCCAGGGCTTGGGTATGGGTATTATGAGTCCCTGTGTCCAGCTGTGAGGTATAACACCGTGCCCCAGGCTTGGGTATGGGTATTATGAGTCCCTGTGTCCAGCTGTGAGGTATAACACCGTGCCTCAGGCTTGGGTATGGGTATTATGAGTCCCTGTGTCCAGCTGTGAGGTATAACACCGTGCCCCAGGCTTGGGTATGGGTATTATGAGTCCCTGTGTCCTGCTGTGAGGTATAACACCGTGCCCCAGGCTTGGGTATGGGTATTATGAGTCCCTGTGTCCAGCTGTGAGGTATAACACCGTGCCTCAGGCTTGGGTATGGGTATTATGAGTCCCTGTGTCCAGCTGTGAGGTATAGCACCGTGCCCCTGGCTTGGGTATGGGTATTATGAGTCCCTGTGTCCAGCTGTGAAGTATAACACCGTGCCCCAGGCTTGGGTATGGGAGTCCCTGAGTCCATCTGTGAGGTAAGACACTGCCCCAGGGCTTGGGTATGGGTATTATGAGTCCCTGTGTCCAGCTGTGAGGTATAACACCGTGCCCCAGGCTTGGGTATGGGTATTATGAGTCCCTGTGTCCAGCTGTGAGGTTATAACACCGTGCCTCAGGCTTGGGTATGGGTATTATGAGTCCCTGTGTCCAGCTGTGAGGTATAACACCGTGCCCCAGGGCTTGGGTATGGGTATTATGAGTCCCTGAGTCCAGCTGTGAGGTATAACGCCGTGCCCCAGGCTTGGGTATGGGTATTATGAGTCCCTGTGTCCATCTGTGAGGTATAACACCGTGCCCCAGGCTTGGGTATGGATATTATGAGTCCCTGTGTCCAGCTGTGAGGTATAACACCGTGCCCCAGGCTTGGGTATGGGTATTATGAGTCCCTGTGTCCAGCTGTGAGGTATAACACCGTGCCCCAGGCTTGGGTATGGGTATTATGAGTCCCTGAGTTCAGCTGTGAGGTATAACACCGTGCCCCAGGCTTGGGTATGGGTATTTTGAGTCCCTGTGTCCAGCTGTAAGGTATAACACCGTGCCCCTTGCTTGGGTATGGGTATTATGAGTCCCTGTGTCCAGCTGTGAGGTATAACACCGTGCCCCTGGCTTGGGTATGGGTATTATGAGTCCCTGTGTCCAGCTGTGAAGTATAACACCGTGCCCCAGGCTTGGGTATGGGAGTCCCTGAGTCCATCTGTGAGGTAAGACAATGCCCCAGGGCTTGGGTATGGGTATTATGAGTCCCTGTGTCCAGCTGTCAGGTATAACACCGTGCCCCAGGCTTGGGTATGGGTATTATGAGTCCCTGTGTCTAGCTGTGAGGTATAACACCGTGCCCCAGGCTTGGGTATGGGTATTATGAGTCCCTGTGTCCAGTTGTGAGGTATAACACCGTGCCCCAGGCTTGGGTATGGGTATTATGAGTCCCTGTGTCCAGCTGTGAGGTATACCACCGTGCCGCTGGCTTGGGTATGGGTATTATGAGTCCCTGTGTCCAGATGTGAAGTATAACACCGTGCCCCAGGCTTGGGTATGGGAATCCCTGAGTCCATCTGTGAGGTAAGACACTGCCCCAGGGCTTGGGTATGGGTATTATGAGTCCCTGTGTTCAGCTGTGAGGTATAACACCGTGCCCCAGGCATGGGTATGGGTATTATGAGTCCCTGTTTCTAGCTGTGAGGTATAACACCGTGCCCCAGGGCTTGGGTATGGGTATTATGAGTCCCTGTGTCCAGCTGTGAGGTATAACACCGTGCCCCAGGCTTGGGTATGGGTATTATGAGTCCCTGTGTCCAGTTGTGAGGTATAACACCGTGCCCCAGGCTTGGGTATGGGTATTATGAGTCCCTGTGTCCAGCTGTGAGGTATAACACCGTGCCCCTGGCTTGGGTATGGGTATTATGAGTCCCTGTGTCCAACTGTGAAGTATAACACCGTGCCCCAGGCTTGGGTATGGGAGTCCCTGAGTCCATCTGTGAGGTAAGACACTGCCCCAGGGCTTGGGTATGGGTATTATGAGTCCCTGTGTCCAGCTGTGAGGTATAACACCGTGCCCCAGGCTTGGGAATGGGTATTATGAGTCCCTGTGTCCAGCTGTGAGGTATAACACCGTGCCCCAGGCTTGGGTATGGGTATTATGAGTCCCTGTGTCCAGCTGTGAGGTATAACACCGTGCCTCAGGCTTGGGTATGGGTATTATGAGTCCCTGTGTCCAGCTGTGAGGTATAACACCGTGCCCCAGGCTTGGGTATGGGTATTAAGAGTCCCTGTGTCCAGCTGTGAGGTATAACACCGTGCCCCAGGCTTGGGTATGGGTATTATGAGTCCCTGTGTCCAGCTGTGAGGTTTAACACCGTGCCTCAGGCTTGGGTATGGGTATTATGAGTCCCTGTGTCCAGCTGTGAGGTATAGCACCGTGCCCCTGGCTTGGGTATGGGTATTATGAGTCCCTGTGTCCAGCTGTGAAGTATAACACCGTGCCCCAGGCTTGGGTATGGGAGTCCCTGAGTCCATCTGTGAGGTAAGACACTGCCCCAGGGCTTGGGTATGGGTATTATGAGTCCCTGTGTCCAGCTGTGAGGTATAACACCGTGCCCCCGGCTTGGGTATGGGTATTATGAGTCCCTGTGTCCAGCTGTGAGGTATAACACCGTGCCCCAGGCTTGGGTATGGGTATTATGAGTCCCTGTGTCCAGCTGTGAGGTATAACACCGTGCCCCAGGCTTGGGTATGGATATTATGAGTCCCTGTGTCCAGCTGTGAGGTATAACACCGTGCCCCAGGCTTGGGTATGGGTATTATGAGTCCCTGTGTCCAGCTGTGAGGTATAACACCGTGCCCCAGGCTTGGGTATGGGTATTATGAGTCCCTGAGTTCAGCTGTGAGGTATAACACCGTGCCCCAGGCTTGGGTATGGGTATTTTGAGTCTCTGTGTCCAGCTGTAAGGTATAACACCGTGCCCCTTGCTTGGGTATGGGTATTATGAGTCCCTGTGTCCAGCTGTGAGGTATAACACCGTGCCCCTGGCTTGGGTATGGGTATTATGAGTCCCTGTGTCCAGCTGTGAAGTATAACACCGTGCCCCAGGCTTGGGTATGGGAGTCCCTGAGTCCATCTGTGAGGTAAGACAATGCCCCAGGGCTTGGGTATGGGTATTATGAGTCCCTGTGTCCAGCTGTCAGGTATAACACCGTGCCCCAGGCTTGGGTATGGGTATTATGAGTCCCTGTGTCCAGCTGTGAGGTATAACACCGTGCCCCAGGCTTGGGTATGGGTATTATGAGTCCCTGTGTCCAGCTGTGAGGTATAACACCGTGCCCCAGCCTTGGGTATGGGTATTATGAGTCCCTGTGTCCAGTTGTGAGGTATAACACCGTGCCCCAGGCTTGGGTATGGGTATTATGAGTCCCTGTGTCCAGCTGTGAGGTATAACACCGTGCCCCAGGCTTGGGTATGGGTATTATGAGTCCCTGTGTCCAGTTGTGAGGTATAACACCGTGCCCCAGGCTTGGGTATGGGTATTATGAGTCCCTGTGTCCAGCTCTGAGGTATACCACCGTGCCGCTGGCTTGGGTATGGGTATTATGAGTCCCTGTGTCCAGCTGTGAAGTATAACACCGTGCCCCAGGCTTGGGTATGGGAGTCCCTGAGTCCATCTGTGAGGTAAGACACTGCCCCAGGGCTTGGGTATGGGTATTATGAGTCCCTGTGTTCAGCTGTGAGGTATAACACCGTGCCCCAGGCATGGGTATGGGTATTATGAGTCCCTGTTTCTAGCTGTGAGGTATAACAACGTGCCCCAGGGCTTGGGTATGGGTATTATGAGTCCCTGTGTCCAGCTGTGAGGTATAACACCGTGCCCCAGGCTTGGGTATGGGTATTATGAGTCCCTGTGTCCAGCTGTGAGGTATAACACCGTGCCCCAGGCTTGGGTATGGGTATTATGAGTCCCTGTGTCCAGCTGTGAGGTATAACACCGTGCCCCTGGCTTGGGTATGGGTATTATGAGTCCCTGTGTCCAACTGTGAAGTATAACACCGTGCCCCAGGCTTGGGTATGGGAGTCCCTGAGTCCATCTGTGAGGTAAGACACTGCCCCAGGGCTTGGGTATGGGTATTATGAGTCCCTGTGTCCAGCTGTGAGGTATAACACCGTGCCCCAGGCTTGGGAATGGGTATTATGAGTCCCTGTGTCCAGCTGTGAGGTATAACACCGTGCCCCAGGCTTGGGTATGGGTATTATGAGTCCCTGTGTCCAGCTGTGAGGTATAACACCGTGCCTCAGGCTTGGGTATGGGTATTATGAGTCCCTGTGTCCAGCTGTGAGGTATAACACCGTGCCCCAGGCTTGGGTATGGGTATTAAGAGTCCCTGTGTCCAGCTGTGAGGTATAACACCGTGCCCCAGGCTTGGGTATGGGTATTATGAGTCCCTGTGTCCAGCTGTGAGGTTTAACACCGTGCCTCAGGCTTGGGTATGGGTATTTTGAGTCCCTGTGTCCAGCTGTGAGGTATAGCACCGTGCCCCTGGCTTGGGTATGGGTATTATGAGTCCCTGTGTCCAGCTGTGAAGTATAACACCGTGCCCCAGGCTTGGGTATGGGTATTATGAGTCCATCTGTGAGGTAAGACACTGCCCCAGGGCTTGGGTATGGGTATTATGAGTCCCTGTGTCCAGCTGTGAGGTATAACACCGTGCCCCCGGCTTGGGTATGGGTATTATGAGTCCCTGTGTCCAGCTGTGAGGTATAACACCGTGCCCCAGGCTTGGGTATGGGTATTATGAGTCCCTGTGTCCAGCTGTGAGGTATAACACCGTGCTCCAGGGCTTGGGTATGGGTATTATGAGTCCCTGAGTCCAGCTGTGAGGTATACCGCCGTGCCCCAGGCTTGGGTATGGGTATTATGAGTCCCTGTGTCCATCTGTGAGGTATAACACCGTGCCCCAGGCTTGGGTATGGATATTATGAGTCCCTGTGTCCAGCTGTGAGGTATAACACCGTGCCCCAGGCTTGGGTATGGGTATTATGAGTCCCTGTGTCCAGCTGTGAGGTATAACACCGTGCCCCAGGCTTGGGTATGGGTATTATGAGTCCCTGTGTTCAGCTGTGAGGTATAACACCGTGCCCCAGGCTTGGGTATGGGTATTATGAGTCCTTGTGTCCAGCTGTAAGGTATAACACCGTGCCCCTGGCTTGGGTATGGGTATTATGAGTCCCTGTGTCCAGCTGTGAGGTATAACACCGTGCCCCTGGCTTGGGTATGGGTATTATGAGTCCCTGTGTCCAGCTGTGAAGTATAACACCGTGCCCCAGGCTTGGGTATGGGAGTCCCTGAGTCCATCTGTGAGGTAAGACACTGCCCCAGGGCTTGGGTATGGGTATTATGAGTCCCTGTGTTCAGCTGTGAGGTATAACACCGTGCCCCAGGCTTGGGTATGGGTATTATGAGTCCCTGTTTCTAGCTGTGAGGTATAACACCGTGCCCCAGGGCTTGGGTATGGGTATTATGAGTCCCTGTGTCCAGCTGTGAGGTATAACACCGTGCCCCAGGGCTTGGGTATGGGTATTATGAGTCCCTGTGTTCAGCTGTGAGGTATAACACCGTGCCCCAGGCTTGGGTATGGGTATTATGAGTCCCTGTGTCCAGCTGTGAGGTATAACACCGTGCCCCAGGCTTGGGTATGGGTATTATGAGTCCCTGTGTCCAGCTGTGAGGTATAACACCGTGCCCTAGGCTTGGGTATGGGTATTATGAGTCCCTGTGTCCAGCTGTGAGGTATAACACCGTGCCTCAGGCTTGGGTATGGGTATTATGAGTCCCTGTGTCCAGCTGTGAGGTATAACACCGTGCCTCAGGCTTGGGTATGGGTATTATGAGTCCCTGTGTCCAGCTGTGAGGTATAACACCGTGCCCCAGGCTTGGGTATGGGTATTATGAGTCCCTGTGTCCAGCTGTGAGGTATAACACCGTGCCCCAGGCTTGGGTATGGGTATTATGAGTCCCTGTGTCCAGCTGTAAGGTATAACACCGTGCCCCAGGCTTGGGTATGGGTATTATGAGTCCCTGTGTCCAGCTGTGAAGTATAACACCGTGGCCCAGGCTTGGGTATGGGAGTCCCTGAGTCCATCTGTGAGGTAAGACAATGCCCCAGGGCTTGGGTATGGGTATTATGAGTCCCTGTGTCCAGCTGTGAGGTATAACACCGTGCCCCAGGCTTGGGTATGGGTATTATGAGTCCCTGTGTCCAGCTGTGAGGTATAACACCGTGCCCCAGGCTTGGGTATGGGTATTAAGAGTCCCTGTGTCCAGCTGTGAGGTATAACACCGTGCCCCAGGCTTGGGTATGGGTATTATGAGTCCCTGTGTCCAGTTGTGAGGTATAACACCGTGCCCCAGGCTTGGGTATGGGTATTATGAGTCCCTGTGTCCAGCTGTGAGGTATAACACCGTGCCCCAGGCTTAGGTATGGGTATTATGAGTCCCTGTGTCCAGTTGTGAGGTATAACACCGTGCCCCAGGCTTGGGTATGGGTATTATGAGTCCCTGTGTCCAGCTGTGAGGTATAACACCGTGCCGCTGGCTTGGGTATGGGTATTATGAGTCCCTGTGTCCAGCTGTGAAGTATAACACCGTGCCCCAGGCTTGGGTATGGGAGTCCCTGAGTCCATCTGTGAGGTAAGACACTGCCGCAGGGCTTGGGTATGGGTATTATGAGTCCCTGTGTTCAGCTGTGAGGTATAACACCGTGCCCCAGGCTTGGGTATGGGTATTATGAGTCCCTGTTTCTAGCTGTGAGGTATAACACCGTGCCCCAGGGCTTGGGTATGGGTATTATGAGTCCCTGTGTCCAGCTGTGAGGTATAACACCGTGCCCCAGGGCTTGGGTATGGGTATTATGAGTCCCTGTGTTCAGCTGTGAGGTAAAACACCGTGCCCCAGGCTTGGGTATGGGTATTATGAGTCCCTGTGTCCAGCTGTGAGGTATAACACCGTGCCCCAGGCTTGGGTATGGGTATTATGAGTCCCTGTGTCCAGCTGTGAGGTATAACACCGTGCCCCAGGCTTGGGTATGGGTATTATGAGTCCCTGTGTCCAGCTGTGAGGTATAACACCGTGCCTCAGGCTTGGGTATTGGTATTATGAGTCCCTGTGTCCAGCTGTGAGGTATAACACCGTGCCTCAGGCTTGGGTATGGGTATTATGAGTCCCTGTGTCCAGCTGTGAGGTATAACACCGTGCCCCAGGCTTGGGTATGGGTATTATGAGTCCCTGTGTCCAGCTGTGAGGTATAACACCGTGCCCCAGGCTTGGGTATGGGTATTATGAGTCCCTGTGTCCAGCTGTAAGGTATAACACCGTGCCCCAGGCTTGGGTATGGGTATTATGAGTCCCTGTGTCCAGCTGTGAAGTATAACACCGTGGCCCAGGCTTGGGTATGGGAGTCCCTGAGTCCATCTGTGAGGTAAGACACTGCCCCAGGGCTTGGGTATGGGTATTATGAATCCCTGTGTCCAGCTGTGAGGTATAACACCGTGCCCCAGGCTTGGGTATGGGTATTATGAGTCCCTGTGTCCAGCTGTGAGGTATAACACCGTGCCCCAGGCTTGGGTATGGGTATTATGAGTCCCTGTGTCCAGCTGTGAGGTATAACACCGTGCCCCAGGCTTGGGTATGGGTATTATGAGTCCCTGTGTCCAGTTGTGAGGTATAACACCGTGCCCCAGGCTTGGGTTGGGGAATTATGAGTCCCTGTGTCCAGCTGTGAGGTATAACACCGTGCCCCAGGCTTGGGTATGGGTATTATGAGTCCCTGTGTCCAGTTGTGAGGTATAACACCGTGCCCCAGGCTTGGGTATGGGTATTATGAGTCCCTGTGTCCAGCTGTGAGGTATAACACCGTGCCGCTGGCTTGGGTATGGGTATTATGAGTCCCTGTGTCCAGCTGTGAAGTACAACACCGTGCCCCAGGCTTGGGTATGGGAGTCCCTGAGTCCATCTGTGAGGTAAGACACTGCCCCAGGGCTTGGGTATGGGTATTATGAGTCCCTGTGTCCAGCTGTGAGGTATAACACCGTGCCCCAGGCTTGGGTATGGGTATTATGAGTCCCTGTGTCCAGCTGTGAGGTATAACACCGTGCCCCAGGCTTGGGTATGGGTATTATGAGTCCCTGTGTCCAGCTGTGAGGTATAACACCGTGCCCCAGGGCTTGGGTATGGGTATTATGAGTCCCTGAGTCCAGCTGTGAGGTATAACGCCGTGCCCCTGGCTTGGGTATGGGTATTATGAGTCCCTGTGTCCATCTGTGAGGTATAACACCGTGCCCCAGGCTTGGGTATGGATATTATGAGTCCCTGTGTCCAGCTGTGAGGTATAACACCGTGCCCCAGGCTTGGGTATGGGTATTATGAGTCCCTGTGTCCAGCTGTGAGGTATAACACCGTGCCCCAGGCTTGGGTATGGGTATTATGAGTCCCTGTGTTCAGCTGTGAGGTATAACACCGTGCCCCAGGCTTGGGTATGGGTATTATGAGTCCCTGTGTCCAGCTGTAAGGTATAACACCGTGCCCCTGGCTTGGGTATGGGTATTATGAGTCCCTGTGTCCAGCTGTGAGGTATAACACCGTGCCCCTGGCTTGGGTATGGGTATTATGAGTCCCTGTGTCCAGCTGTGAAGTATAACACCGTGCCCCAGGCTTGGGTATGGGAGTCCCTGAGACCATCTGTGAGGTAAGACACTGCCCCAGGGCTTGGGTATGGGTATTATGAGTCCCTGTGTTCAGCTGTGAGGTATAACACCGTGCCCCAGGCTTGGGTATGGGTATTATGAGTCCCTGTTTCTAGCTGTGAGGTATAACACCGTGCCCCAGGGCTTGGGTATGGGTATTATGAGTCCCTGTGTCCAGCTGTGAGGTATAACACCGTGCCCCAGGGCTTGGGTATGGGTATTATGAGTCCCTGTGTTCAGCTGTGAGGTATATCACCGTGCCCCAGGCTTGGGTATGGGTATTATGAGTCCCTGTGTCCAGCTGTGAGGTATAACACCGTGCCCCAGGCTTGGGTATGGGTATTATGAGTCCCTGTGTCCAGCTGTGAGGTATAACACCGTGCCCCAGGCTTGGGTATGGGTATTATGAGTCCCTGTGTCCAGCTGTGAGGTATAACACCGTGCCCCTGGCTTGGGTATGGGTATTATGAGTCCCTGTGTCCAACTGTGAAGTATAACACCGTGCCCCAGGCTTGGGTATGGGAGTCCCTGAGTCCATCTGTGAGGTAAGACAATGCCCCAGGGCTTGGGTATGGGTATTATTAGTCCCTGTGTCCAGCTGTGAGGTATAACACCGTGCCCCAGGCTTGGGTATGGGTATTATGAGTCCCTGTGTCCAGCTGTGAGGTATAACACCGTGCCTCAGGCTTGGGTATGGGTATTATGAGTCCCTGTGTCCAGCTGTGAGGTATAACACCGTGCCCCAGCCTTGGGTATGGGTATTATGAGTCCCTGTGTCCAGTTGCGAGGTATAACACCGTGCCCCAGGCTTGGGTATGGGTATTATGAGTCCCTGTGTCCAGCTGTGAGGTATAACACCGTGCCCCAGGCTTGGGTATGGGTATTATGAGTCCCTGTGTCCAGTTGTGAGGTATAACACCGTGCCCCAGGCTTGGGTATGGGTATTATGAGTCCCTGTGTCCAGCTGTGAGGTATAACACCGTACCGCTGGCTTGGGTATGGGTATTATGAGTCCCTGTGTCCAGCTGTGAAGTATAACACCGTGCCCCAGGCTTGGGTATGGGAGTCCCTGAGTCCATCTGTGAGGTAAGACACTGCCCCAGGGCTTGGGTATGGGTATTATGAGTCCCTGTGTTCAGCTGTGAGGTATAACACCGTGCCCCAGGCTTGGGTATGGGTATTATGAGTCCCTGTTTCTAGCTGTGAGGTATAACACCGTGCCCCAGGGCTTGGGTATGGGTATTATGAGTCCCTGTGTCCAGCTGTGAGGTATAACACCGTGCCCCAGGCTTGGGTATGGGTATTATGAGTCCCTGTGTCCAGCTGTGAGGTATAACACCGTGCCCCAGGCTTGGGTATGGGTATTATGAGTCCCTGTGTCCAACTGTGAAGTATAACACCGTGCCCCAGGCTTGGGTATGGGAGTCCCTGAGTCCATCTGTGAGGTAAGACACTGCCCCAGGGCTTGGGTATGGGTATTATGAGTCCCTGTGTCCAGCTGTGAGGTATAACACCGTGCCCCAGGCTTGGGAATGGGTATTATGAGTCCCTGTGTCCAGCTGTGAGGTGTAACACCGTGCCCCAGGCTTGGGTATGGGTATTATGAGTCCCTGTGTCCAGCTGTGAGGTATAACACCGTGCCTCAGACTTGGGTATGGGTATTATGAGTCCATGTGTCCAGCTGTGAGGTATAACACCGTGCCCCAGGCTTGGGTATGGGTATTATGAGTCCCTGTGTCCAGCTGTGAGGTATAACACCGTGCCCCAGGCTTGGGTATGGGTATTATGAGTCCCTGTGTCCAGCTGTGAGGTATAACACCGTGCCTCAGGCTTGGGTATGGGTATTATGAGTCCCTGTGTCCAGCTGTGAGGTATAGCACCGTGCCCCTGGCTTGGGTATGGGTATTATGAGTCCCTGTGTCCAGCTGTGAAGTATAACACCGTGCCCCAGGCTTGGGTATGGGAGTCCCTGAGTCCATCTGTGAGGTAAGACACTGCCCCAGGGCTTGGGTATGGGTATTATGAGTCCCTGTGTCCAGCTGTGAGGTATAACACCGTGCCCCCGGCTTGGGTATGGGTATTATGAGTCCCTGTGTCCAGCTGTGAGGTATAACACCGTGCCCCAGGCTTGGGTATGGGTATTATGAGTCCCTGTGTCCAGCTGTGAGGTATAACACCGTGCCCCAGGGCTTGGGTATGGGTATTATGAGTCCCTGAGTCCAGCTGTGAGGTATAACGCCGTGCCCCAGGCTTGGGTATGGGTATTATGAGTCCCTGTGTCCATCTGTGAGGTATAACACCGTGCCCCAGGCTTGGGTATGGATATTATGAGTCCCTGTGTCCAGCTGTGAGGTATAACACCGTGCCCCAGGCTTGGGTATGGGTATTATGAGTCCCTGTGTCCAGCTGTGAGGTATAACACCGTGCCCCAGGCTTGGGTATGGGTATTATGAGTCCCTGTGTTCAGCTGTGAGGTATAACACCGTGCCCCAGGCTTGGGTATGGGTATTATGAGTCCCTGTGTCCAGCTGTAAGGTATAACACCGTGCCCCTGGCTTGGGTATGGGTATTATGAGTCCCTGTGTCCAGCTGTGAGGTATAACACCGTGCCCCTGGCTTGGGTATGGGTATTATGAGTCCCTGTGTCCAGCTGTGAAGTATAACACCGTGCCCCAGGCTTGGGTATGGGAGTCCCTGAGTCCATCTGTGAGGTAAGACACTGCCCCAGGGCTTGGGTATGGGTATTATGAGTCCCTGTGTTCAGCTGTGAGGTATAACACCGTGCCCCAGGCTTGGGTATGGGTATTATGAGTCCCTGTTTCTAGCTGTGAGGTATAACACCGTGCCCCAGGGCTTGGGTATGGGTATTATGAGTCCCTGTGTCCAGCTGTGAGGTATAACACCGTGCCCCAGGGCTTGGGTATGGGTATTATGAGTCCCTGTGTTCAGCTGTGAGGTATAACACCGTGCCCCAGGCTTGGGTATGGGTATTATGAGTCCCTGTGTCCAGCTGTGAGGTATAACACCGTGCCCCAGGCTTGGGTATGGGTATTATGAGTCCCTGTGTCCAGCTGTGAGGTATAACACCGTGCCCTAGGCTTGGGTATGGGTATTATGAGTCCCTGTGTCCAGCTGTGAGGTATAACACCGTGCCTCAGGCTTGGGTATGGGTATTATGAGTCCCTGTGTCCAGCTGTGAGGTATAACACCGTGCCTCAGGCTTGGGAATGGGTATTATGAGTCCCTGTGTCCAGCTGTGAGGTATAACACCGTGCCCCAGGCTTGGGTATGGGTATTATGAGTCCCTGTGTCCAGCTGTGAGGTATAACACCGTGCCCCAGGCTTGGGTATGGGTATTATGAGTCCCTGTGTCCAGCTGTAAGGTATAACACCGTGCCCCAGGCTTGGGTATGGGTATTATGAGTCCCTGTGTCCAGCTGTGAAGTATAACACCGTGGCCCAGGCTTGGGTATGGGAGTCCCTGAGTCCATCTGTGAGGTAAGACAATGCCCCAGGGCTTGGGTATGGGTATTATGAGTCCCTGTGTCCAGCTGTGAGGTATAACACCGTGCCCCAGGCTTGGGTATGGGTATTATGAGTCCCTGTGTCCAGCTGTGAGGTATAACACCGTGCCCCAGGCTTGGGTATGGGTATTATGAGTCCCTGTGTCCAGCTGTGAGGTATAACACCGTGCCCCAGGCTTGGGTATGGGTATTATGAGTCCCTGTGTCCAGTTGTGAGGTATAACACCGTGCCCCAGGCTTGGGTATGGGTATTATGAGTCCCTGTGTCCAGCTGTGAGGTATAACACCGTGCCCCAGGCTTGGGTATGGGTATTATGAGTCCCTCTGTCCAGTTGTGAGGTATAACACCGTGCCCCAGGCTTGGGTATGGGTATTATGAGTCCCTGTGTCCAGCTGTGAGGTATAACACCGTGCCGCTGGCTTGGGTATGGGTATTATGAGTCCCTGTGTCCAGCTGTGAAGTATAACACCGTGCCCCAGGCTTGGGTATGGGAGTCCCTGAGTCCATCTGTGAGGTAAGACACTGCCCCAGGGCTTGGGTATGGGTATTATGAGTCCCTGTGTTCAGCTGTGAGGTATAACACCGTGCCCCAGGCTTGGGTGTGGGTATTATGAGTCCCTGTTTCTAGCTGTGAGGTATAACACCGTGCCCCAGGGCTTGGGTATGGGTATTATGAGTCCCTGTGTCCAGCTGTGAGGTATAACACCGTGCCCCAGGGCTTGGGTATGGGTATTATGAGTCCCTGTGTTCAGCTGTGAGGTAAATCACCGTGCCCCAGGCTTGGGTATGGATATTATGAGTCCCTGTGTCCAGCTGTGAGGTATAACACCGTGCCCCAGGCTTGGGTATGGGTATTATGAGTCCCTGTGTCCAGCTGTGAGGTATAACACCGTGCCCCAGGCTTGGGTATGGGTATTATGAGTCCCTGTGTTCAGCTGTGAGGTATAACACCGTGCCCCAGGCTTGGGTATGGGTATTATGAGTCCCTGTGTCCAGCTGTATGGTATAACACCGTGCCCCTGGCTTGGGTATGGGTATTATGAGTCCCTGTGTCCAGCTGTGAGGTATAACACCGTGCCCCTGGCTTGGGTATGGGTATTATGAGTCCCTGTGTCCAGCTGTGAAGTATAACACCGTGCCCCAGGCTTGGGTATGGGAGTCCCTGAGTCCATCTGTGAGGTAAGACACTGCCCCAGGGCTTGGGTATGGGTATTATGAGTCCCTGTGTTCAGCTGTGAGGTATAACACCGTGCCCCAGGCTTGGGTATGGGTATTATGAGTCCCTGTTTCTAGCTGTGAGGTATAACACCGTGCCCCAGGGCTTGGGTATGGGTATTATGAGTCCCTGTGTCCAGCTGTGAGGTATAACACCGTGCCCCAGGGCTTGGGTATGGGTATTATGAGTCCCTGTGTTCAGCTGTGAGGTATAACACCGTGCCCCAGGCTTGGGTATGGGTATTATGAGTCCCTGTGTCCAGCTGTGAGGTATAACACCGTGCCCCAGGCTTGGGTATGGGTATTATGAGTCCCTGTGTCCAGCTGTGAGGTATAACACCGTGCCCTAGGCTTGGGTATGGGTATTATGAGTCCCTGTGTCCAGCTGTGAGGTATAACACCGTGCCTCAGGCTTGGGTATGGGTATTATGAGTCCCTGTGTCCAGCTGTGAGGTATAACACCGTGCCTCAGGCTTGGGTATGGGTATTATGAGTCCCTGTGTCCAGCTGTGAGGTATAACACCGTGCCCCAGGCTTGGGTATGGGTATTATGAGTCCCTGTGTCCAGCTGTGAGGTATAACACCGTGCCCCAGGCTTGGGTATGGGTATTATGAGTCCCTGTGTCCAGCTGTAAGGTATAACACCGTGCCCCAGGCTTGGGTATGGGTATTATGAGTCCCTGTGTCCAGCTGTGAAGTATAACACCGTGGCCCAGGCTTGGGTATGGGAGTCCCTGAGTCCATCTGTGAGGTAAGACAATGCCCCAGGGCTTGGGTATGGGTATTATGAGTCCCTGTGTCCAGCTGTGAGGTATAACACCGTGCCCCAGGCTTGGGTATGGGTATTATGAGTCCCTGTGTCCAGCTGTGAGGTATAACACCGTGCCCCAGGCTTGGGTATGTGTATTATGAGTCCCTGTGTCCAGCTGTGAGGTATAACACCGTGCCCCAGGCTTGGGTATGGGTATTATGAGTCCCTGTGTCCAGTTGTGAGGTATAACACCGTGCGCCAGGCTTGGGTATGGGTATTATGAGTCCCTGTGTCCAGCTGTGAGGTATAACACCGTGCCCCAGGCTTGGGTATGGGTATTATGAGTCCCTGTGTCCAGTTGTGAGGTATAACACCGTGCCCCAGGCTTGGGTATGGGTATTATGAGTCCCTGTGTCCAGCTGTGAGGTATAACACCGTGCCGCTGGCTTGGGTATGGGTATTATGAGTCCCTGTGTCCAGCTGTGAAGTATAACACCGTGCCCCAGGCTTGGGTATGGGAGTCCCTGAGTCCATCTGTGAGGTAAGACACTGCCCCCAGGCTTGGGTATGGGTATTATGAGTCCCTGTGTTCAGCTGTGAGGTATAACACCGTGCCCCAGGCTTGGGTATGGGTATTATGAGTCCCTGTTTCTAGCTGTGAGGTATAAACACCGTGCACCAGGGCTTGGGTATGGGTATTATGAGTCCCTGTGTCCAGCTTGTGAGGTATAACACCGTGCCCCAGGGCTTGGGTATGGGTATTATGAGTCCCTGTGTTCAGCTGTGAGGTATAACACCGTTTGCCCCAGGCTTGGGTATGGGTATTATGAGTCCCTGTGTCCCAGCTGTGAGGTATAACACCGTGCCCCTAGGCTTTGGGTAGGGTTATTATGAGTTCCCTGTGTCCAACTTGTGAAGGTCATAACACCGTGCCCCAGGCTTGGGTATGGGTATTATGATCCCTTGTGTCCAGCTTGTGAGTATAACACCGTGGCCCCTGGTTATGGGAGTCCCTATCCTCTGTGAGGTAAGACACTGCCACCCCAGGGCTTGGGTCATGGGTTATAATGAGTCCCTAGTGTCCAGCATGTGAGGTATAACCACCGTGCCCCAGGCTTGGGATACATGGGTATTATGAGTCCCTGTGTCCAGCTTGTGAGGTATAACACCGTGCCCTCAGCTTTGGTATTGGTATTCATTGAGTCCCTGTTGTATGGTCCCAGCTGTGAGGTATAACACCGTGCCCTCAGGCTTTGGGTATGGGTATTATGAGTCCCTGTGTCCAGCTGTGAGGTATAACACCGTGCCCCAGGCTTGGGTATGGGTATTATGAGTCCCTGTGTCCAGCTGTGAGGTATAACACCGTGCCCAGGCTTGGGTATGGGTATTATGAGTCCCTGTGTCCAGCTGTGAGGTATAACACCGTGCCCCAGGCTTGGGTATGGGTATTATGAGTCCCTGTGTCCAGCTGTGAGGTATAACACCGTGCCCCAGGCTTGGGTATGGGTATTATGAGTCCCTGTGTCCAGCTGTGAGGTATAACACCGTGCCCCAGGCTTGGGTATGGGTATTATGAGTCCCTGTGTCCAGCTGTGAGGTATAACACCGTGCCCAGGCTTGGGTATGGGTATTATGAGTCCCTGTGTCCAGCTGTGAGGTATAACACCGTGCCCAGGCTTGGGTATGAGTCCCTGTGTCCAGCTGTGAGGTATAACAGTGCCCCAGGCTTGGGTATGGGTATTATGAGTCCCTGTGTCCAGCTGTGAGGTATAACACCGTGCCCCAGGCTTGGGTATGGGTATTATGAGTCCCTGTGTCCAGCTGTGAGGTATAACACCGTGCCCCAGGCTTGGGTATGGGTATTATGAGTCCCTGTGTCCAGCTGTGAGGTATAACACCGTGCCCCAGCTTGGGTATGGGTATTATGAGTCCCTGTGTCCAGTTGAGGTATAACACCGTGCCCCAGGCTTGGGTATGGGTATTATGAGTCCCTGTGTCCAGCTGTGAGGTATAACACCGTGCCCCAGGCTTGGGTATGGGTATTATGAGTCCCTGTGTCCAGCTTGTGAGGTATAACACCGTGCCCCAGGCTTGGGTATGGGTATTATGAGTCCCTGTGTCCAGCTGTGAGGTATAACACCGTGCCCTGGCTTGGTATGGGTATTATGAGTCCCTGTGTCCAGCTGTGAAGTATAACACCGTGCCCCAGGCTTGGGTATGGGAGTCCCTGAGTCCATCTGTGAGGTAAGACACTGCCCCAGGGCTTGGGTATGGGTATTATGAGTCCCTGTGTCCAGCTGTGAGGTATAACACCGTGCCCCAGGCTTGGGTAATGGGTATTATGAGTCCCTGTGTCCAGCTGTGAGGTATAACACCGTGCCCAGGGCTTGGGTATGGGTATTATGAGTCCCTGTGTCCAGCTGTGAGTA
>NW_027190680.1:0-29690 GCF_040958095.1 Procambarus clarkii
CATCAAGCCACTGTCAATGTGAGAGAACTCGTGTCCATGCTATAAGCCTATACTTGCATAAACCACAAGTGAAGATTAACAATCTTTGGACAACACCCACCAGTGGGTCTCGAACCCAGAAAGCACAACTACCTTCCAGTAGCTGCCATAACTAGTACGCTTTAACCCACTACACCATCAGACCCTACAAAAAAAGTAGAGACTTCGAGATATATATACATCTCAAATATCTCCACTTCCCAAGGGCACTAGACAAGTGTGAGGTTAGTCTGCGATTTTCATCAAGCCACTGTCAATGTGAGAGAACTCGTGTCCATGCTATAAGCCTATACTTGCATAAACCACAAGTGAAGATTAACATTCTTTGGACAGCACCCACCAGTGGGCCTCGAACCCAGAAAGCACAACTACCTTCCAGTAGCTGCCATAACTAGTACGCTTTAACCCACTACACCATCAGACCCTACAAAAGAAGTAGAGACTTCGAGATATATATACACCTCAAATATCTCCACTTCCCGAGGGCACTAGACAAGTATGAGGTTAGTCTGCGTTTTTCATCAAGCCACTGTCAATGTGAGAGAACTCGTGTCCATGATATAAGCCTATACTTGCATAAACCACAAGTGAAGATTAACAATCTTTGGACAACACCCACCAGTGGGCCTTGAACCCAGAAAGCACAACTACCTTCCAGTAGCTGCCATAACTAGTATGCTTTAACCCACTACACCATCAGACCCTACAAAAGAAGTAGAGACTTCGAGATATATATACACCTAAAATATCTCCACTTCCCGAGGGCACTAGACAAGTGTGAGGTTAGTCTGCATTTTTCATCAAGCCACTGTCAATGTGAGAGAACTCGTGTCCATGCTATAAGCCTATACTTGCATAAACCACAAGTGAAGATTAACAATCTTTGGACAACACCCACCAGTGGGCCTCGAACCCAGAAAGCACAACTACCTTCCAGTAGCTGCCATAACTAGTATGCTTTAACCCACTACACCATCCAGACCCTACAAAGAAGTAGAGACTTCGAGATATATATACACCTCAAATATCTCCACTTCCCGAGGGCACTAGATAAGTGTGAGGTTAGTCTGCATTTTTCATCAAGCCACTGTCAATGTGGAAGAACTCGTGTCCATGCTATAAGCCTATACTTGCTAAACCACAAGTGAAGATTAACAATCTTTGGACAACACCCACCAGAGGGCCTCGAACCCAGAAAGCACAACTACCTTCCAGTAGCTGCCATAACTAGTACGCTTTAACCCACTACACCATCAGACCCTACAAAAGAAGTAGAGACTTCGAGATATATATACACCTCAAATATCTCCACTTCCCGAGGGCACTAGACAAGTGTGAGGCTAGTCTGCGTTTTTCATCAAGCCACTGTCAATGTGAGAGAACTCGTGTCCATGCTATAAGCCTATACTTGCATAAACCACAAATGAAGATTAACAATCTTTGGACAACACCCACCAGTGGGCCTCGAACCCAGAAAGCACAACTACCTTCCAGTAGCTGCCATAACTAGTAACGCTTTAACCCACTACACCATCAGACCCTACAAAAGAAGTAGAGACTTCGAGATATATATACACCTCAAAAATCTCCACTTCCCGAGGGCACTAGACAAGTGTGAGGTTAGTCTGCGTTTTTCATGAAGCCACTGTCAATGTGAGAAAACTCGTGTCCATGCTATAAGCCTATACTTGCATAAACCACAAGTGAAGATTAACATTCTTTGGACAGCACCCACCAGTGGGCCTCGAACCCAGAAAGCACAACTACCTTCCAGTAGCTGTCATAACTAGTACGCTTTAACCCACTACACCATCAGACCCTACAAAAGAAGTAGAAACTTCGAGATATATATACACCTCAAATATCTCCACTTCCCGAGGGCACTAGACAAGTGTGAGGTTAGTCTGCGTTTTTCATCAAGCCACTGTCAATGTGAGAAAACTCGTGTCCATGATATAAGCCTATACTTGCATAAAACCACAAGTGAAGATTAACAATCTTTGGACAACACCCACCAGTGGGCCTCGAACCCAGAAAGCACAACTACCTTCCAGTAGCTGCCATAACTAGTACGCTTTAACCCACTACACCATCAGACCCTACAAAAGAAGTAGAGACTTCGAGATATATATACATCTCAAATATCTCCACTTCCCGAAGGGCACTAGATAAGTGTGAGGTTAGTCTGCGATTTTTCATCAAGCCACTGTCAATGTGAGAGAACTCGTGTCCATGCTATAAGCCTATACTTGCATAAACCACAAGTGAAGATTAACAATCTTTGGACAACACCCACCAGATGGGCCTCGAACCCAGAAAGCACAACTACCTTCCAGTAGCTGCCATAACTAGTACGCTTTAACTCACTACACCATCAGACCCTACAAAAGAAGTAGAGACTTCGAGATATATATACACCTCAAATATCTCCACTTCCCGAGGGCACTAGACAAGTGTGAGGTTAGTCTGCGTTTTTCATCAAGCCACTGTCAATGTGAGAGAACTCGTGTCCATGCTATAAGCCTATACTTGCATAAACCACAAGTGAAGATTAACAATCTTTGGACAACACCCACCAGTGGGTCTCGAACCCAGAAAGCACAACTACCTTCCAGTAGCTGCCATAACTAGTACGCTTTAACCCACTACACCATCAGACCCTACAAAAAAAGTAGAGACTTCGAGATATATATACATCTCAAATATCTCCACTTCCCAAGGGCACTAGACAAGTGTGAGGTTAGTCTGCGATTTTCATCAAGCCACTGTCAATGTGAGAGAACTCGTGTCCATGCTATAAGCCTATACTTGCATAAACCACAAGTGAAGATTAACATTCTTTGGACAGCACCCACCAGTGGGCCTCGAACCCAGAAAGCACAACTACCTTCCAGTAGCTGCCATAACTAGTACGCTTTAACCCACTACACCATCAGACCCTACAAAAGAAGTAGAGACTTCGAGATATATATACACCTCAAATATCTCCACTTCCCGAGGGCACAAGATAAGTGTGAGGTTAGTCTGCGTTTTTCATCAAGCCACTGTCAATGTGAGAGAACTCGTGTCCATGCTATAAGCCTATACTTGCATAAACCACAAGTGAAGATTAACAATCTTTGGACAACACCCACCAGAGGGCCTCGAACCCAGAAAGCACAACTACCTTCCAGTAGCTGCCATAACTAGTACGCTTTAACCCACTACACCATCAGACCCTACAAAAGAAGTAGAGACTTCGAGATATATATACACCTCAAATATCTCCACTTCCCGAGGGCACTAGACAAGTGTGAGGTTAGTCTGCGTTTTTCATCAAGCCACTGTCAATGTGAGAGAACTCGTGTCCATGCTATAAGCCTATACTTGCATAAACCACAAGTGAAGATTAACAATCTTTGGACAACACCCACCAGTGGGTCTCGAACCCAGAAAGCACAACTACCTTCCAGTAGCTGCCATAACTAGTACGCTTTAACCCACTACACCATCAGACCCTACAAAAAAAGTAGAGACTTCGAGATATATATACATCTCAAATATCTCCACTTCCCAAGGGCACTAGACAAGTGTGAGGTTAGTCTGCGATTTTCATCAAGCCACTGTCAATGTGAGAGAACTCGTGTCCATGCTATAAGCCTATACTTGCATAAACCACAAGTGAAGATTAACATTCTTTGGACAGCACCCACCAGTGGGCCTCGAACCCAGAAAGCACAACTACCTTCCAGTAGCTGCCATAACTAGTACGCTTTAACCCACTACACCATCAGACCCTACAAAAGAAGTAGAGACCTCGAGATATATATACACCTCAAATATCTCCACTTCCCGAGGGCACTAGACAAGTGTGAGGTTAGTCTGCGTTTTTCATCAAGCCACTGTCAATGTGAGAGAACTCGTGTCCATGATATAAGCCTATACTTGCATAAACCACAAGTGAAGATTAACAATCTTTGGACAACACCCACCAGTGGGCCTTGAACCCAGAAAGCACAACTACCTTCCAGTAGCTGCCATAACTAGTATGCTTTAACCCACTACACCATCAGACCCTACAAAAGAAGTAGAGACTTCGAGATATATATACACCTAAAATATCTCCACTTCCCGAGGGCACTAGACAAGTGTGAGGTTAGTCTGCATTTTTCATCAAGCCACTGTCAATGTGAGAGAACTCGTGTCCATGCTATAAGCCTATACTTGCATAAACCACAAGTGAAGATTAACCCTTAACATGCTCGGGGTCTAATATCCTGCTATCCACACAGGCGCATGTCATTTTGAAAAAAAAAAAAATTTTTTTTTTTTGCTAATCTGTTAAGTTCTGTTCACTGATCACGGGAAAAATAAAAAAAAAATTCTATTGTACTTACTTTTGTTGCAATAGAGCCGAGAAGCTCTGCGATGACGTCACAATCTGCATGGTCGCTCATGCAGTACACGCCCGGGAGATGTTGCGCGCGGGTTCCTCAAACAGCCAGAGTTGCCACAAATATATTTTCGCGCTATTTATTTACAATGTCTAAGCGCATTTTATCTAATTTTTTTTCACTAATTGTGTTTCAAATACTGTTTGAACATATTTTGTATCAATAATTGTTGCATATTTGAGTATACACAGGCGCACACAAAAATGTTTTCAATTACGGCAATATAATATGTCATTACAGTCTATTATATTATATGTTCTGCTTATATGTTTACATATTTACACACTCGCACACGCTATACACACTTTGAAGCACACTTAGAAGATTTCTAGACTGTGGTAGTCATTGAAGCAGTCGACAGCACATAATGGGATACCACACGTTTCACACCATGTTTGCACAAGCTTCCGTTTCTTGTCTCTACGTGTCGTTGTTTTACACACCAAGCAATCACGTTGGGCTATTGCACGCTTCACACCAGGTGGCAAATACTTAAGTTTGTGTGCTAGGAAGCCTTCAGTGTGAGCGAGGCGTGGAGTACCAGCATGCTGCAACAGTGGGTTTATGATGGGCCGCTGAATACCTGGGACATCTTTTGCAAACTTTCCTAATAACTGTATTGCAGCATCAAATACAAAGTCACGGAAAGTGGGCTTACGTCCAGTTCTCACAAGGTACATGTTGAAACAGTTCAGCATGCTCATGTCCACAAGATGGAAGAACACTTTTTTCGTCCACCTACATGTCTTCCGCACACACTCTGCAGTGCCAATCATCATGTCTGATTTATCAATCAACCGCATGTTGATATTATAGTCTAAAACACAGTCTGGCTTATATAGTGGTGCGTTTGTTTTATGGCTCACTTTCCCACTGTTCACCATTGTTCCATCATGAATTGTTGTCAACAAGTTCACCTCTCTTTTGTCTTTCCACCGAACTGACAGAATGTTATCACTTTTCCTTCTCTGACACTCACCAACTGCAATGTCGTTGTCAAACACAGGCATTTCCCTTCGTTGTGGCTTTACTGTACCAACCAATCCGGTTCTATTTTCTAGCAAGAACCGAGCTAGCAAGGGACTTGTATAGTAATTATCTGTGTATAAAATGTGTCCCTTGTTCATCCACGGAGCCATGATGGTCTTCACTACACTCCCCGAGAATCCATGTTCGTCGTTACCGGGAATGTCTACATCACTAGCCGAGTACAGAATCATGTGTAACACGTATCCTGTCTCACAATCACAAAGAACAAAAAATTTCAGGCCAAATCGGTTTCGTTTTGAGGGAATGTACTGTTTGAATGGAACACGTCCCTTGAAAAGTATGAGAGATTCATCAACCACCAGCTTCTGTGCTGGTACGTAAAAATCTCTGAATTTTCCAATAACATCGTTCATGTAGTGCCTCACTCGCCACAGTCTATCATCAGGTGTTCGGTCCTGAACACTTCCAAAATGTAGACACCTGAGGAGTATCTGAAACCTGTCTCGTGACATATATTTCCCGAATAAAGGTGTTGGTATTGTCTTGTCCTTGCTCCAATAGTCATTTATTGCATGTTTGTGACAGTGCTTCATCAACAAACAGAGTGCCAAAAACACATACATTTCCGCCACTGTGGTATTTTTCCAACGCTGCAGTCGTGAAAATTCTGTGATTTCCCTCTCAATCAGGTAAGCAGCATGCAGGTTCGTTTGGTGTACAATGTATTCCATGAGTGGTTCATCATAGAATGCTGTAAAATATTCCATCTCAGCCATGTCCTCACCTTGATTAGGGAAAAGGTTTGTAATCCCTACATCTTTATCGTCAAAGTGAGGAATATTAGGAATAAAATCGTCACCTTCACTCAAGTACACCAGGCGTCCTGCGAGATGCAGAGGAAAGACGGCGAGGAAGCGATGCATACCGGCGACCAGGAGCTGAATACCGTCTGCGAGAAGCACGGCGGCTACGTGCACGTGAGGTGGGTGCACGTGAACACGAGGGTCTTGGTGCCTCATGTGGTGCCATGCGGTGGCGCTTGGCTGGGCGAGATGCTGCTGACGCGACAATTTCTCGCCCAGTTACACCACTGGTACCAGCCACAGGCTCAATAAAACTTTGATCTGAGTCACTAAACCCAGAAAAGGAGTCACCTCCCTCTGACTCGTCACCCTCAAACAGAAAATATCCACAGGAACTGTGAGGTCGTGGTAGAATTGGGGTAGAAAATGGGCGAGGAGGCATGGGAGAGCGTATAGGCCTCGCCATGGCATGGCGGTCATTCTCACTTTCACTGCTGCTGCTACTATCTCCCGACAACTGTGTATAATCCTCATCGTTGTCTGAATCGTCAAACACACTTTCTTCACCTTCAGAGAATAATTCGTGGGCTATTTGCTCTGGGGTGAGGGACTGAGTGATGCGTGCTCGTGAGGCGTTTGACCGTGCGCTCGCCATGGTGACTCTCGCTAAACTGAGGCCTCCCATGCCATCGGAGCGTGAGCTGGATTTTTTTTCAAAATGGCCGCTGTTTACTAGAGCCCCTGGGCAGCGTATGGGACCCCCAGCTACACCGCGGGCCATTCAAATCGTGCGCGGTACCCATACACTTCATATGAAGTGAAGCGCAGTTGACTGGTAAAACGATTTACACTTCATATGAAGTGATGCGCACTTTAAGGGTTAACAATCTTTGGACAACACCCACCAGTGGGCCTCGAACCCAGAAAGCACAACTACCTTCCAGTAGCTGCCATAACTAGTACGCTTTAACCCACTACACCATCAGACCCTACAAAAGAAGTAGAGACTTCGAGATATATATACACCTCAAATATCTCCACTTCCCGAGGGCACTAGACAAGTGTGAGGCTAGTCTGCGTTTTTCATCAAGCCACTGTCAATGTGAGAGAACTCGTGTCCATGCTATAAGCCTATACTTGCATAAACCACAAATGAAGATTAACAATCTTTGGACAACACCCACCAGTGGGCCTCGAACCCAGAAAGCACAACTACCTTCCAGTAGCTGCCATAACTAGAACGCTTTAACCCACTACACCATCAGACCCTACAAAAGAAGTAGAGACTTCGAGATATATATACACCTCAAAAATCTCCACTTCCCGAGGGCACTAGACAAGTGTGAGGTTAGTCTGCGTTTTTCATCAAGCCACTGTCAATGTGAGAAAACTCGTGTCCATGCTATAAGCCTATACTTGCATAAACCACAAGTGAAGATTAACATTCTTTGGACAGCACCCACCAGTGGGCCTCGAACCCAGAAAGCACAACTACCTTCCAGTAGCTGCCATAACTAGTACGCTTTAACCCACTACACCATCAGACCCTACAAAAGAAGTAGAGACTTCGAGATATATATACACCTCAAATATCTCCACTTCCCGAGGGCACTAGACAAGTGTGAGGTTAGTCTGCGTTTTTCATCAAGCCACTGTCAATGTGAGAGAACTCGTGTCCATGATATAAGCCTATACTTGCATAAACCACAAGTGAAGATTAACAATCTTTGGACAACACCCACCAGTGGGCCTTGAACCCAGAAAGCACAACTACCTTCCAGTAGCTGCCATAACTAGTATGCTTTAACCCACTACACCATCAGACCCTACAAAAGAAGTAGAGACTTCGAGATATATATACACCTAAAATATCTCCACTTCCCGAGGGCACTAGACAAGTGTGAGTTTAGTCTGCATTTTTCATCAAGCCACTGTCAATGTGAGAGAACTCGTGTCCATGCTATAAGCCTATACTTGCATAAACCACAAGTGAAGATTAACAATCTTTGGACAACACCCACCAGTGGGCCTCGAACCCAGAAAGCACAACTACCTTCCAGTAGCTGCCATAACTAGTATGCTTTAACCCACTACACCATCCAGACCCTACAAAAGAAGTAGAGACTTCGAGATATATATACACCTCAAATATCTCCACTTCCCGAGGGCACTAGATAAGTGTGAGGTTAGTCTGCGTTTTTCATCAAGCCACTGTCAATGTGGAAGAACTCGTGTCCATGCTATAAGCCTATACTTGCTAAACCACAAGTGAAGATTAACAATCTTTGGACTACACCCACCAGAGGGCCTCGAACCCAGAAAGCACAACTACCTTCCAGTAGCTGCCATAACTAGTACGCTTTAACCCACTACACCATCAGACCCTACAAAAGAAGTAGAGACTTCGAGATATATATACACCTCAAATATCTCCACTTCCCGAGGGCACTAGACAAGTGTGAGGCTAGTCAGCGTTTTTCATCAAGCCACTGTCAATGTGAGAGAACTCGTGTCCATGCTATAAGCCTATACTTGCATAAACCACAAATGAAGATTAACAATCTTTGGACAACACCCACCAGTGGGCCTCGAACCCAGAAAGCACAACTACCTTCCAGTAGCTGCCATAACTAGAACGCTTTAACCCACTACACCATCAGACCCTACAAAAGAAGTAGAGACTTCGAGATATATATACACCTCAAAAATCTCCACTTCCCGAGGGCACTAGACAAGTGTGAGGTTAGTCTGCGTTTTTCATCAAGCCACTGTCAATGTGAGAAAACTCATGTCCATGCTATAAGCCTATACTTGCATAAACCACAAGTGAAGATTAACATTCTTTGGACTGCACCCACCAGTGGGCCTCGAACCCAGAAAGCACAACTACCTTCCAGTAGCTGCCATAACTAGTACGCTTTAACCCACTACACCATCAGACCCTACAAAAGAAGTAGAGACTTCGAGATATATATACACCTCAAATATCTCCACTTCCCGAGGGCACTAGACAAGTGTGAGGTTAGTCTGCGTTTTTCATCAAGCCACTGTCAATGTGAGAGAACTCGTGTCCATGATATAAGCCTATACTTGCATAAACCACAAGTGAAGATTAACAATCTTTGGACAACACCCACCAGTGGGCCTTGAACCCAGAAAGCACAACTTCCTTCCAGTAGCTGCCATAACTAGCATGCTTTAACCCACTACACCATCAGACCCTACAAAAGAAGTAGAGACTTCGAGATATATATACACCTCAAATATCTCCACTTCCCGAGGGCACAAGATAAGTGTGAGGTTAGTCTGCGTTTTTCATCAAGCCACTGTCAATGTGAGAAAACTCGCGTCCATGCTATAAGCCTATACTTGCATAAACCACAAGTGAAGATTAACAATCTTTGGACAACACCCACCAGAGGGCCTCGAACCCAGAAAGCACGACTACCTTCCAGTAGCTGCCATAACTAGTACGCTTTAACCCACTACACCATCAGACCCTACAAAAGAAGTAGAGACTTCGAGATATATATACACCTCAAATATCTCCACTTCCCGAGGGCACTAGACAAGTGTGAGGTTAGTCTGCGTTTTTCATCAAGCCACTGTCAATGTGAGAGAACTCGTGTCCATGCTATAAGCCTATACTTGCATAAACCACAAGTGAAGATTAACATTCTTTGGACAGCACCCACCAGTGGGCCTCGAATCCAGAAAGCACAACTACCTTCCAGTAGCTGCCATAACTAGTACGCTTTAACCCACTACACCATCAGACCCTACAAAAGAAGTAGAGACTTCGAGATATATATACACCTCAAATATCTCCACTTCCCGAGGGCACTAGACAAGTGTGAGGTTAGTCTGCGTTTTTCATCAAGCCACTGTCAATGTGAGAGAACTCGTGTCCATGATATAAGCCTATACTTGCATAAACCACAAGTGAAGATTAACAATCTTTGGACAACACCCACCAGTGGGCCTTGAACCCAGAAAGCACAACTACCTTCCAGTAGCTGCCATAACTAGTATGCTTTAACCCACTACACCATCAGACCCTACAAAAGAAGTAGAGACTTCGAGATATATATACTTCTAAAATATCTCCACTTCCCGAGGGCACTAGACAAGTGTGAGGTTAGTCTGCATTTTTCATCAAGCCACTGTCAATGTGAGAGAACTCGTGTCCATGCTATAAGCCTATACTTGCATAAACCACAAGTGAAGATTAACAATCTTTGGACAACACCCACCAGTGGGCCTCGAACCCAGAAAGCACAACTACCTTCCAGTAGCTGCCATAACTAGTATGCTTTAACCCACTACACCATCCAGACCCTACAAAAGAAGTAGAGACTTCGAGATATATATACACCTCAAATATCTCCACTTCCCGAGGGCACTAGATAAGTGTGAGGTTAGTCTGCGTTTTTCATCAAGCCACTGTCAATGTGGAAGAACTCGTGTCCATGCTATAAGCCTATACTTGCTAAACCACAAGTGAAGATTAACAATCTTTGGACAACACCCACCAGAGGGCCTCGAACCCAGAAAGCACAACTACCTTCCAGTAGCTGCCATAACTAGTGCGCTTTAACCCACTACACCATCAGACCCTACAAAAGAAGTAGAGACTTCGAGATATATATACACCTCAAATATCTCCTCTTCCCGAGGGCACTAGACAAGTGTGAGGCTAGTCTGCGTTTTTCATCAAGCCACTGTCAATGTGAGAGAACTCGTGTCCATGCTATAAGCCTATACTTGCATAAACCACAAATGAAGATTAACAATCTTTGGACAACACCCACCAGTGGGCCTCGAACCCAGAAAGCACAACTACCTTCCAGTAGCTGCCATAACTAGAACGCTTTAACCCACTACACCATCAGACCTTACAAAAGAAGTAGAGACTTCGAGATATATATACACCTCAAAAATCTCCACTTCCCGAGGGCACTAGACAAGTGTGAGGTTAGTCTGCGTTTTTCATCAAGCCACTGTCAATGTGAGAAAACTCGTGTCCATGCTATAAGCCTATACTTGCATAAACCACAAGTGAAGATTAACATTCTTTGGACAGCACCCACCAGTGGGCCTCGAACCCAGAAAGCACAACTACCTTCCAGTAGCTGCCATAACTAGTACGCTTTAACCCACTACACCATCAGACCCTACAAAAGAAGTAGAAACTTCGAGATATATATACACCTCAAATATCTCCACTTCCCGAGGGCACTAGACAAGTGTGAGGTTAGTCTGCGTTTTTCATCAAGCCACTGTCTATGTGAGAGAACTCGTGTCCATGATATAAGCCTATACTTGCATAAACCACAAGTGAAGATTAACAATCTTTGGACAACACCCACCAGTGGGCCTTGAACCCAGAAAGCACAACTACCTTCCAGTAGCTGCCATAACTAGTATGCTTTAACCCACTACACCATCAGACCCTACAAAAGAAGTAGAGACTTCGAGATATATATACACCTAAAATATCTCCACTTCCCGAGGGCACTAGACAAGTGTGAGGTTAGTCTGCATTTTTCATCAAGCCACTGTCAATGTGAGAGAACTCGTGTCCATGCTATAAGCCTATACTTGCATAAACCACAAGTGAAGATTAACAATCTTTGGA
This sequence comes from Procambarus clarkii, assembly GCF_040958095.1. Classification (NCBI taxonomy): domain Eukaryota; kingdom Metazoa; phylum Arthropoda; class Malacostraca; order Decapoda; family Cambaridae; genus Procambarus; species Procambarus clarkii. Next base: position 11,904 of record NW_027190680.1, read on the forward strand.
CAACACCCACCAGTGGGCCTCGAACCCAGAAAGCACAACTACCTTCCAGTAGCTGCCATAACTAGTACGCTTTAACCCACTACACCATCAGACCCTACAAAAGAAGTAGAGACTTCGAGATATATATACACCTCAAATATATCCACTTCCCGAGGGCACTAGACAAGTGTGAGGTTAGTCTGCGTTTTTCATCAAGCCACTGTCTATGTGAGAGAACTCGTGTCCATTATATAAGCCTATACTTGCATAAACCACAAGTGAAGATTAACAATCTTTGGACAACACCCACCAGTGGGCCTTGAACCCAGAAAGCACAACTACCTTCCAGTAGCTGCCATAACTAGTATGCTTTAACCCACTACACCATCAGACCCTACAAAAGAAGTAGAGACTTCGAGATATATATACACCTAAAATATCTCCACTTCCCGAGGGCACTAGACAAGTGTGAGGTTAGTCTGCATTTTTCATCAAGCCACTGTCAATGTGAGAGAACTCGTGTCCATGCTATAAGCCTATACTTGCATAAACCACAAGTGAAGATTAACAATCTTTGGACAACACCCACCAGTGGGCCTCGAACCCAGAAAGCACAACTACCTTCCAGTAGCTGCCATAACTAGTACGCTTTAACCCACTACACCATCAGACCCTACAAAAGAAGTAGAGACTTCGAGATATATATACACCTCAAATATATCCACTTCCCGAGGGCACTAGACAAGTGTGAGGTTAGTCTGCGTTTTTCATCAAGCCACTGTCAATGTGAGAGAACTCGTGTCCATGCTATAAGCCTATACTTGCATAAACCACAAGTGAAGATTAACAATCTTTGGACAACACCAACCAGTGGGCCTCGATCCCAGAAAGCACAACTACCTTCTAGTAGCTGCCATAACTAGTACGCTTTAACCCACTACACCATCAGACCCCTACAAAAGAAGTAGAGACTTCGAGATATATATACACCTCAAATATCCTCACTTCCTGAGGGCACTAGACAAGTGTGAGGTTATTCTGCATTTTTCATCAAGCCACTGTCAATGTGAGAAAACTCGTGTCCATGCTATAAGCCTATACTTGCATAAACCACAAGTGAAGATTAACAATCTTTGGACAACACCCACCAGTGGGCCTCGAACCCAGAAAGCACAACTACCTTCCAGTAGCTGCCATAACTAGTATGCTTTAACCCACTACACCATCCAGACCCTACAAAAGAAGTAGAGACTTCGAGATATATATACACCTCAAATATCTCTACTTCCCGAGGGCACTAGATAAGTGTGAGGTTAGTCTGCGTTTTTCATCAAGCCACTGTCAATGTGGAAGAACTCGTGTCCATGCTATAAGCCTATACTTGCTAAACCACAAGTGAAGATTAACAATCTTTGGACAACACCCACCAGAGGGCCTCGAACCCAGAAAGCACAACTACCTTCCAGTAGCTGCCATAACTAGTACGCTTTAACCCACTACACCATCAGACCCTACAAAAGAAGTAGAGACTTCGAGATATATATACACCTCAAATATCTCCACTTCCCGAGGGCACTAGACAAGTGTGAGGCTAGTCTGCGTTTTTCATCAAGCCACTGTCAATGTGAGAGAACTCGTGTCCATGCTATAAGCCTATACTTGCATAAACCACAAGTGAAGATTAACAATCTTTGGACAACACCAACCAGTGGGCCTCGATCCCAGAAAGCACAACTACCTTCTAGTAGCTGCCATAACTAGTACGCTTTAACCCACTACACCATCAGACCCCTACAAAAGAAGTAGAGACTTCGAGATATATATACACCTCAAATATCCTCACTTCCTGAGGGCACTAGACAAGTGTGAGGTTATTCTGCATTTTTCATCAAGCCACTGTCAATGTGAGAGAACTCGTGTCCATGCTATAAGCCTATACTTGCATAAACCACAAGTGAAGATTAACATTCTTTGGACAACACCCACCAGTGGGCCTCGAACCCAGAAAGCACAACTACCTTCCAGTAGCTGCCATAACTAGTACGCTTTAACCCACTACACCATCAGACTCTACAAAAGAAGTAGAGACTTCGAGATATATATACACCTCAAAAATCTCCACTTCCCGAGGGCACTAGACAAGTGTGAGGTTAGTCTGCATTTTTCATCAAGCCACTGTCAATGTGAGAGAACTCGTGTCCATGCTATAAGCCTATACTTGCATAAACCACAAGTGAAGATTAACATTCTTTGGACAACACCCACCAGTGGGCCTTGAACCCAGAAAGCGCAACTACCTTCCAGTAGCTGCCATAACTAGTACGCTTTAACCCACTACACCATCAGACCCTACAAAAAAAGTAGAGACTTCGAGATATATATACATCTCAAATATCTCCACTTCCCAAGGGCACTAGACAAGTGTGAGGTTAGTCTGCGATTTTCATCAAGCCACTGTCAATGTGAGAAAACTCGTGTCCATGCTATAAGCCTATACTTGCATAAACCACAAGTGAAGATTAACATTCTTTGGACAGCACCCACCAGTGGGCCTCGAACCCAGAAAGCACAACTACCTTCCAGTAGCTGCCATAACTAGTACGCTTTAACCCACTACACCATCAGACCCTACAAAAGAAGTAGAGACTTCGAGATATATATACACCTCAAATATCTCCACTTCCCGAGGGCACTAGACAAGTGTGAGGTTAGTCTGCGTTTTTCATCTAGCCACTGTCAATGTGAGAGAACTCGTGTCCATGATATAAGCCTATACTTGCATAAACCACAAGTGAAGATTAACAATCTTTGGACAACACCCACCAGTGGGCCTCGAACCCAGAAAGCACAACTACCTTCCAGTAGCTGCCATAACTAGTATGCTTTAACCCACTACACCATCAGACCCTACAAAAGAAGTAGAGACTTCGAGATATATATACACCTCAAATATCTCCACTTCCCGAGGGCACTAGACAAGTGTGAGGTTAGTCTGCGTTTTTCATCAAGCCACTGTCAATGTGAGAGAACTCGTGTCCATGCTATAAGCCTTTACTTGCATAAACCACAAGTGAAGATTAACAATCTTTGGACAACACCCACCAGTGGGCCTCGATCCCATAAAGCACAACTACCTTCTAGTAGCTGCCATAACTAGTACGCTTTAACCCACTACACCATCAGACCCCTACAAAAGAAGTAGAGACTTCGAGATATATATACACCTCAAATATCTCCACTTCCTGAGGGCACTAGAGAAGTGTGAGGTTATTCTGCATTTTTCATCAAGCCACTGTCAATGTGAGAGAACTCGTGTCCATGCTATAAGCCTATACTTGCATAAACCACAAGTGAAGATTAACATTCTTTGGACAGCACCCACCAGTGGGCCTCGAACCCAGAAAGCACAACTACCTTCCAGTAGCTGCCATAACTAGTACGCTTTAACCCACTACACCATCAGACCCTACAAAAGAAGTAGAGACTTCGAGATATATATACACCTCAAATATCTCCACTTCCCGAGGGCACTAGACAAGTGTGAGGTTAGTCTGCGTTTTTCATCAAGCCACTGTCAATGTGAGAGAACTCGTGTCCATGATATAAGCCTATACTTGCATAAACCACAAGTGAAGATTAACAATCTTTGGACAACACCCACCAGTGGGCCTTGAACCCAGAAAGCACAACTACCTTCCAGTAGCTGCCATAACTAGTATGCTTTAACCCACTACACCATCAGACCCTACAAAAGAAGTAGAGACTTCGAGATATATATACTTCTAAAATATCTCCACTTCCCGAGGGCACTAGACAAGTGTGAGGTTAGTCTGCATTTTTCATCAAGCCACTGTCAATGTGAGAGAACTCGTGTCCATGCTATAAGCCTATACTTGCATAAACCACAAGTGAAGATTAACAATCTTTGGACAACACCCACCAGTGGGCCTCGAACCCAGAAAGCACAACTACCTTCCAGTAGCTGCCATAACTAGTATGCTTTAACCCACTACACCATCCAGACCCTACAAAAGAAGTAGAGACTTCGAGATATATATACACCTCAAATATCTCCACTTCCCGAGGGCACTAGATAAGTGTGAGGTTAGTCTGCGTTTTTCATCAAGCCACTGTCAATGTGGAAGAACTCGTGTCCATGCTATAAGCCTATACTTGCTAAACCACAAGTGAAGATTAACAATCTTTGGACAACACCCACCAGAGGGCCTCGAACCCAGAAAGCACAACTACCTTCCAGTAGCTGCCATAACTAGTACGCTTTAACCCACTACACCATCAGACCCTACAAAAGAAGTAGAGACTTCGAGATATATATACACCTCAAATATCTCCTCTTCCCGAGGGCACTAGACAAGTGTGAGGCTAGTCTGCGTTTTTCATCAAGCCACTGTCAATGTGAGAGAACTCGTGTCCATGCTATAAGCCTATACTTGCATAAACCACAAATGAAGATTAACAATCTTTGGACAACACCCACCAGTGGGCCTCGAACCCAGAAAGCACAACTACCTTCCAGTAGCTGCCATAACTAGAACGCTTTAACCCACTACACCATCAGACCCTACAAAAGAAGTAGAGACTTCGAGATATATATACACCTCAAAAATCTCCACTTCCCGAGGGCACTAGACAAGTGTGAGGTTAGTCTGCGTTTTTCATCAAGCCACTGTCAATGTGAGAAAACTCGTGTCCATGCTATAAGCCTATACTTGCATAAACCACAAGTGAAGATTAACATTCTTTGGACAGCACCCACCAGTGGGCCTCGAACCCAGAAAGCACAACTACCTTCCAGTAGCTGCCATAACTAGTACGCTTTAACCCACTACACCATCAGACCCTACAAAAGAAGTAGAAACTTCGAGATATATATACACCTCAAATATCTCCACTTCCCGAGGGCACTAGACAAGTGTGAGGTTAGTCTGCGTTTTTCATCAAGCCACTGTCTATGTGAGAGAACTCGTGTCCATGATATAAGCCTATACTTGCATAAACCACAAGTGAAGATTAACAATCTTTGGACAACACCCACCAGTGGGCCTTGAACCCAGAAAGCACAACTACCTTCCAGTAGCTGCCATAACTAGTATGCTTTAACCCACTACACCATCAGACCCTACAAAAGAAGTAGAGACTTCGAGATATATATACACCTAAAATATCTCCACTTCCCGAGGGCACTAGACAAGTGTGAGGTTAGTCTGCATTTTTCATCAAGCCACTGTCAATGTGAGAGAACTCGTGTCCATGCTATAAGCCTATACTTGCATAAACCACAAGTGAAGATTAACAATCTTTGGACAACACCCACCAGTGGGCCTCGAACCCAGAAAGCACAACTACCTTCCAGTAGCTGCCATAACTAGTACGCTTTAACCCACTACACCATCAGACCCTACAAAAGAAGTAGAGACTTCGAGATATATATACACCTCAAATATATCCACTTCCCGAGGGCACTAGACAAGTGTGAGGTTAGTCTGCGTTTTTCATCAAGCCACTGTCTATGTGAGAGAACTCGTGTCCATTATATAAGCCTATACTTGCATAAACCACAAGTGAAGATTAACAATCTTTGGACAACACCCACCAGTGGGCCTTGAACCCAGAAAGCACAACTACCTTCCAGTAGCTGCCATAACTAGTATGCTTTAACCCACTACACCATCAGACCCTACAAAAGAAGTAGAGACTTCGAGATATATATACACCTAAAATATCTCCACTTCCCGAGGGCACTAGACAAGTGTGAGGTTAGTCTGCATTTTTCATCAAGCCACTGTCAATGTGAGAGAACTCGTGTCCATGCTATAAGCCTATACTTGCATAAACCACAAGTGAAGATTAACAATCTTTGGACAACACCCACCAGTGGGCCTCGAACCCAGAAAGCACAACTACCTTCCAGTAGCTGCCATAACTAGTACGCTTTAACCCACTACACCATCAGACCCTACAAAAGAAGTAGAGACTTCGAGATATATATACACCTCAAATATATCCACTTCCCGAGGGCACTAGACAAGTGTGAGGTTAGTCTGCGTTTTTCATCAAGCCACTGTCAATGTGAGAGAACTCGTGTCCATGCTATAAGCCTATACTTGCATAAACCACAAGTGAAGATTAACAATCTTTGGACAACACCAACCAGTGGGCCTCGATCCCAGAAAGCACAACTACCTTCTAGTAGCTGCCATAACTAGTACGCTTTAACCCACTACACCATCAGACCCCTACAAAAGAAGTAGAGACTTCGAGATATATATACACCTCAAATATCCTCACTTCCTGAGGGCACTAGACAAGTGTGAGGTTATTCTGCATTTTTCATCAAGCCACTGTCAATGTGAGAAAACTCGTGTCCATGCTATAAGCCTATACTTGCATAAACCACAAGTGAAGATTAACAATCTTTGGACAACACCCACCAGTGGGCCTCGAACCCAGAAAGCACAACTACCTTCCAGTAGCTGCCATAACTAGTATGCTTTAACCCACTACACCATCCAGACCCTACAAAAGAAGTAGAGACTTCGAGATATATATACACCTCAAATATCTCTACTTCCCGAGGGCACTAGATAAGTGTGAGGTTAGTCTGCGTTTTTCATCAAGCCACTGTCAATGTGGAAGAACTCGTGTCCATGCTATAAGCCTATACTTGCTAAACCACAAGTGAAGATTAACAATCTTTGGACAACACCCACCAGAGGGCCTCGAACCCAGAAAGCACAACTACCTTCCAGTAGCTGCCATAACTAGTACGCTTTAACCCACTACACCATCAGACCCTACAAAAGAAGTAGAGACTTCGAGATATATATACACCTCAAATATCTCCACTTCCCGAGGGCACTAGACAAGTGTGAGGCTAGTCTGCGTTTTTCATCAAGCCACTGTCAATGTGAGAGAACTCGTGTCCATGCTATAAGCCTATACTTGCATAAACCACAAGTGAAGATTAACAATCTTTGGACAACACCAACCAGTGGGCCTCGATCCCAGAAAGCACAACTACCTTCTAGTAGCTGCCATAACTAGTACGCTTTAACCCACTACACCATCAGACCCCTACAAAAGAAGTAGAGACTTCGAGATATATATACACCTCAAATATCCTCACTTCCTGAGGGCACTAGACAAGTGTGAGGTTATTCTGCATTTTTCATCAAGCCACTGTCAATGTGAGAGAACTCGTGTCCATGCTATAAGCCTATACTTGCATAAACCACAAGTGAAGATTAACATTCTTTGGACAACACCCACCAGTGGGCCTCGAACCCAGAAAGCACAACTACCTTCCAGTAGCTGCCATAACTAGTACGCTTTAACCCACTACACCATCAGACTCTACAAAAGAAGTAGAGACTTCGAGATATATATACACCTCAAAAATCTCCACTTCCCGAGGGCACTAGACAAGTGTGAGGTTAGTCTGCATTTTTCATCAAGCCACTGTCAATGTGAGAGAACTCGTGTCCATGCTATAAGCCTATACTTGCATAAACCACAAGTGAAGATTAACATTCTTTGGACAACACCCACCAGTGGGCCTTGAACCCAGAAAGCGCAACTACCTTCCAGTAGCTGCCATAACTAGTACGCTTTAACCCACTACACCATCAGACCCTACAAAAAAAGTAGAGACTTCGAGATATATATACATCTCAAATATCTCCACTTCCCAAGGGCACTAGACAAGTGTGAGGTTAGTCTGCGATTTTCATCAAGCCACTGTCAATGTGAGAGAACTCGTGTCCATGCTATAAGCCTATACTTGCATAAACCACAAGTGAAGATTAACATTCTTTGGACAGCACCCACAAGTGGGCCTCGAACCCAGAAAGCACAACTACCTTCCAGTAGCTGCCATAACTAGTACGCTTTAACCCACTACACCATCAGACCCTACAAAAGAAGTAGAGACTTCGAGATATATATACACCTCAAATATCTCCACTTCCCGAGGGCACTAGACAAGTGTGAGGTTAGTCTGCGTTTTTCATCTAGCCACTGTCAATGTGAGAGAACTCGTGTCCATGATATAAGCCTATACTTGCATAAACCACAAGTGAAGATTAACAATCTTTGGACAACACCCACCAGTGGGCCTTGAACCCAGAAAGCACAACTACCTTCCAGTAGCTGCCATAACTAGTATGCTTTAACCCACTACACCATCAGACCCTACAAAAGAAGTAGAGACTTCGAGATATATATACACCTAAAATATCTCCACTTCCCGAGGGCACTAGACAAGTGTGAGGTTAGTCTGCATTTTTCATCAAGCCACTGTCAATGTGAGAGAACTCGTGTCCATGCTATAAGCCTATACTTGCATAAACCACAAGTGAAGATTAACATTCTTTGGACAACACCCACCAGTGGGCCTCGAACCCAGAAAGCGCAACTACCTTCCAGTAGCTGCCATAACTAGTACGCTTTAACCCACTACACCATCAGACCCTACAAAAAAAGTAGAGACTTCGAGATATATATACATCTCAAATATCTCCACTTCCCAACGGCACTAGACAAGTGTGAGGTTAGTCTGCGATTTTCATCAAGCCACTGTCAATGTGAGAGAACTCGTGTCCATGCTATAAGCCTATACTTGCATAAACCACAAGTGAAGATTAACATTCTTTGGACAGCACCCACCAGTGGGCCTCGAACCCAGAAAGCACAACTACCTTCCAGTAGCTGCCATAACTAGTACGCTTTAACCCACTACACCATCAGACCCTACAAAAGAAGTAGAGACTTCGAGATATATATACACCTCAAATATCTCCACTTCCCGAGGGCACTAGACAAGTGTGAGGTTAGTCTGCGTTTTTCATCTAGCCACTGTCAATGTGAGAGAACTCGTGTCCATGATATAAGCCTATACTTGCATAAACCACAAGTGAAGATTAACAATCTTTGGACAACACCCACCAGTGGGCCTCGAACCCAGAAAGCACAACTACCTTCCAGTAGCTGCCATAACTAGTATGCTTTAACCCACTACACCATCAGACCCTACAAAAGAAGTAGAGACTTCGAGATATATATACACCTCAAATATCTCCACTTCCCGAGGGCACTAGACAAGTGTGAGGTTAGTCTGCGTTTTTCATCAAGCCACTGTCAATGTGAGAGAACTCGTGTCCATGCTATAAGCCTTTACTTGCATAAACCACAAGTGAAGATTAACAATCTTTGGACAACACCCACCAGTGGGCCTCGATCCCATAAAGCACAACTACCTTCTAGTAGCTGCCATAACTAGTACGCTTTAACCCACTACACCATCAGACCCCTACAAAAGAAGTAGAGACTTCGAGATATATATACACCTCAAATATCTCCACTTCCTGAGGGCACTAGAGAAGTGTGAGGTTATTCTGCATTTTTCATCAAGCCACTGTCAATGTGAGAGAACTCGTGTCCATGCTATAAGCCTATACTTGCATAAACCACAAGTGAAGATTAACAATCTTTGGACAACACCCACCAGTGGGCCTTGAACCCAGAAAGCACAACTACCTTCCAGTAGCTGCCATAACTAGTATGCTTTAACCCACTACACCATCAGACCCTACAAAAGAAGTAGAGACTTCGAGATATATATACACCTAAAATATCTCCACTTCCAGAGGGCACTAGACAAGTGTGAGGTTAGTCTGCATTTTTCATCAAGCCACTGTCAATGTGAAAGAACTCGTGTCCATGCTATAAGCCTATACATGCATAAACCACAAGTGAAGATTAACAATCTTTGGACAACACCCACCAGTGGGCCTCGAACCCAGAAAGCACAACTACCTTCCAGTAGCTGCCATTACTAGTACGCTTTAACCCACTACACCATCAGACCCTACAAAAGAAGTAGAGACTTCGAGATATATATACACCTCAAATATCTCCACTTCCCGAGGGTACTAGACAAGTGTGAGGTTAGTCTGTGTTTTTCATCAAGCCACTGTCAATGTGAGAAAACTCGTGTCCATGCTATAAGAATATACTTGCATAAACCACAAGTGAAGATTAACATTCTTTGGACAGCACCCACCAGTGGGCCTCGAACCCAGAAAGCACAACTACCTTCCAGTAGCTGCCATAACTAGTACGCTTTAACCCACTACACCATCAGACCCTACAAAAGAAGTAGAGACTTCGATATATATATACACCTCAAATATCTCCACTTCCCGAGGGCACTAGACAAGTGTGAGGTTAGTCTGCGTTTTTCATCAAGCCACTGTCAATGTGAGAGAACTCATGTCCATGATATAAGCCTATACTTGCATAAACCACAAGTGAAGATTAACAATCTTTGGACAACACCCACCAGTGGGCCTTGAACCCAGAAAGCACAACTACCTTCCAGTAGCTGCCATAACTAGTACGCTTTAACCCACTACACCATCAGACCCTACAAAAGAAGTAGAGACTTCGAGATATATATACACCTAAAATATCTCCACTTCCCGAGGGCACTAGACAAGTGTGAGGTTAGTCTGCATTTTTCATCAAGCCACTGTCAATGTGAAAAAACTCGTGTCCATGCTATAAGCCTATACATGCATAAACCACAAGTGAAGATTAACAATCTTTGGACAATACCCACCAGTGGGCCTCGAACCCAGAAAGCACAACTACCTTCCAGTAGCTGCCATTACTAGTACGCTTTAACCCACTACACCATCAGACCCTACAAAAGAAGTAGAGACTTCGAGATATATATACACCTCAAATATCTCCACTTCCCGAGGGTACTAGACAAGTGTGAGGTTAGTCTGCGTTTTTCATCAAGCCACTGTCAATGTGAGAGAACTCGTGTCCATGCTATAAGCCTATACTTGCATAAACCACAAGTGAAGATTAAAAATTTTTGGACAACACCCACCAGTGGGCCTCGATCCCAGAAAGCACAACTACCTTCCAGTAGCTGCCATAACTAGTACGCTTTAACCCACTACACCATCAGACTCTACAAAAGAAGTAGAGACTTCGAGATATATATACACCTCAAATATCTCCACTTCCCGAGGGCACTAGTCAAGTGTGAGGTTAGTCTGCGTTTTTCATCAAGCCACTGTCAATGTGAGAGAACTCGTGTCCATGCTATAAGCCTATACTTGCATAAACCACAAGTGAAGATTAACAATCATTGGACAACACACACCAGTGGGCCTCGAACCCAGAAAGGACAACTACCTTCCAGTAGCTGCCATAACTAGTACGCTTTAACCCACTACACCATCAGACCCTACAAAAGAAGTAGAGACTTCGATATATATATACACCTCAAATATCTCCACTTCCCGAGGGCACTAGACAAGTGTGAGGTTAGTCTGCGTTTTTCATCAAGCCACTGTCAATGTGAGAGAACTCATGTCCATGATATAAGCCTATACTTGCATAAACCACAAGTGAAGATTAACAATCTTTGGACAACACCCACCAGTGGGCCTTGAACCCAGAAAGCACAACTACCTTCCAGTAGCTGCCATAACTAGTACGCTTTAACCCACTACACCATCAGACCCTACAAAAGAAGTAGAGACTTCGAGATATATATACACCTAAAATATCTCCACTTCCCGAGGGCACTAGACAAGTGTGAGGTTAGTCTGCATTTTTCATCAAGCCACTGTCAATGTGAAAAAACTCGTGTCCATGCTATAAGCCTATACATGCATAAACCACAAGTGAAGATTAACAATCTTTGGACAACACCCACCAGTGGGCCTCGAACCCAGAAAGCACAACTACCTTCCAGTAGCTGCCATTACTAGTACGCTTTAACCCACTACACCATCAGACCCTACAAAAGAAGTAGAGACTTCGAGATATATATACACCTCAAATATCTCCACTTCCCGAGGGTACTAGACAAGTGTGAGGTTAGTCTGCGTTTTTCATCAAGCCACTGTCAATGTGAGAGAACTCGTGTCCATGCTATAAGCCTATACTTGCATAAACCACAAGTGAAGATTAAAAATTTTTGGACAACACCCACCAGTGGGCCTCGATCCCAGAAAGCACAACTACCTTCCAGTAGCTGCCATAACTAGTACGCTTTAACCCACTACACCATCAGACTCTACAAAAGAAGTAGAGACTTCGAGATATATATACACCTCAAATATCTCCACTTCCCGAGGGCACTAGTCAAGTGTGAGGTTAGTCTGCGTTTTTCATCAAGCCACTGTCAATGTGAGAGAACTCGTGTCCATGCTATAAGCCTATACTTGCATAAACCACAAGTGAAGATTAACAATCATTGGACAACACACACCAGTGGGCCTCGAACCCAGAAAGGACAACTACCTTCCAGTAGCTGCCATAACTAGTACGCTTTAACCCACTACACCATCAGACCCTACAATTGAAGTAGAGACTTCGAGATATATATACACCTCAAATATCTCCACTTCCCGAGGGCACTAGACAAGTGTGAGGTTAGTCTGCGTTTTTCATCAAGCCACTGTCAATGTGAGAGAACTCGTGTCCATGCTATAAGCCTATACTTGCATAAACCACAAATGAAGATTAACAATTTTTGGACAACACCCACCAGTGGGCCTCGATCCCAGAAAGCACAACTACCTTCCAGTAGCTGCCATAACTAGTACGCTTTAACCCACTACACCATCAGACCCCTACAAAAGAAGTAGAGACTTCGAGATATATATACACCTCAAATATCTCCACTTCCCGAGGGCACTAGACAAGTGTGAGGTTAGTCTGCATTTTTCATCAAGCCACTGTCAATGTGAGAGAACTCGTGTCCATGCTATAAGCCTATACTTGCATAAACCACAACTGAAGATTAACATTCTTTGGACAACACCCACCAGTGGGCCTCGAACCCAGAAAGCTCAACTACCTTCCAGTAGCTGCCATAACTAGTACGCTTTAACCCACTACACCATCAGACTCTACAAAAGAAGTAGAGACTTCGAGATATATATACACCTCAAATATCTCCACTTCCCGAGGGCACTAGACAAGTGTGAGGTTAGTCTGTGTTTTTCATCAAGCCACTGCCAATGTGAGAGAACTAGTGTCCATGCTATAAGCCTATACTTGCATAAACCACAAGTGAAGATTAACAATCATTGGACAACACCCACCAGTGGGCCTCGAACCCAGAAAGGACAACTACCTTCCAGTAGCTGCCATAACTAGTACGCTTTAACCCACTACACCATCAGACCCTACAATAGAAGTAGAGACTTCGAGATATATATACACCTCAAATATCTCCACTTCCCGAGGGCACTAGGACAAGTGTGAGGTTAGTCTGAGTTTTTCATCAAGCCACTGTCAATGTGAGAGAACTCGTGTCCATGCTTTAAGCCTATACTTGCATAAACCACAAATGAAGATTAACAATCTTTGGACAACACCCACCAGTGGGCCTCGAACCCAGAAAGCACAACTACCTTCCAGTAGCTGCCATAACTAGAACGCTTTAACCCACTACACCATCAGACCCAACAAAAGAAGTAGAGACTTCGAGATATATATACACCTCAAATATCTCCACTTCCCGAGGGCACTAGACAAGTGTGAGGTTAGTCTGCATTTTTTCATCAAGCCACTGTCAATGTGAGAGAACTCGTGTCCATACTATAAGCCTATACTTGCATAAACCACAAGTAAAGATTAACATTCTTTGGACAACACCCAACAGTGGGCCTCGAACCCAGAAAGCACAACTACCTTCCAGTAGCTGCCATAACTAGTACGCTTTAACCCACTACACCATCCAGACCCTACAAAAGAAGTAGAGACTTCGAGATATATATACACCTCAAATATCTCCACTTCCCGAGGGCACTAGACAAGTGTGAGGTTAGTCTGCATTTTTCATCAAGCCACTGTCAATGTGAGAGAACTAGTGTCCATGCTATAAGCCTATACTTGCATAAACCACAAGTGAAGATTAACAATCTGTGGACAACACCCACCAGTGGGCCTCGAACCCAGAAAGCACAACTACCTTCCAGTAGCTGCCATAACTAGTACGCTTTAACCCACTACACCATCAGACCCTACAAAAGAAGTTGAGACTTCGAGATATATATACACCTCAAATATCTCCACTTCTTGAGGACACTAGATAAGTGTGAGGTTAGTCTGCGTTTTTCATCAAGCCACTGTCAATGTGAGAGAACTCGTGTCCATGCTATAAGCCTATACTTGCATAAACCACAAGTGAAGATTAACAATCTTTGGACAACACCCACCAGAGGGCCTCGAACCCAGAAAGCACAACTACCTTCCAGTAGCTGCCATAACTAGTATGCTTTAACCCACTACACCATCAGACCCTACAAAAGAAGTAGAGACTTCGAGATATATATACACCTCAAATATCTCCACTTCCCGAGGGCACTAGACAAGTGTGAGGTTAGTCTGCGTTTTTTCATCAAGCCACTGTCAATGTGAGAGAACTCGTGTCCATGCTATAAGCCTATACTTGCATAAACCACAAGTGAAGATTAACAATCTTTGGACAACACCCACAGTGGGTCTCGAACCCAGAAAGCACAACTACCTTCCAGTAGCTGCCATAACTAGTACGCTTTAACCCACTACACCATCAGACTCTACAAAAGAAGTAGAGACTTCGAGATATATATACACCTCAAATATCTCCACTTCCCGAGGGCACTAGAAAAGTGTGAGGTTTAGTCTGCGTTTTTCATCAAGCCACTGTCAATGTGAGAGAACTCGTGTCCATGCTATAAGCCTATACTTGCATAAACCACAAGTGAAGATTAACAATCATTGGACAACACCCACCAGTGGGCCTCGAACCCAGAAAGGACAACTACCTTCCAGTAGCTGCCATAACTAGTACACTTTAACCCACTACACCATCAGACCCAACAATAGAAGTAGAGACTTCGAGATATATATACATCTCAAATATCTCCACTTCCCGAGGGCACTAGACAAGTGTGAGGTTATTCTGCGTTTTTCATCAAGCCACTGTCAATGTGAGAGAACTCGTGTCCATGCTATAAGCCTATACTTGCATAAACCACAAATGAAGATTAACAATCTTGGACAACACCCACCAGTGGGCCTCGAACCCAGAAAGCACAACAACCTTCCAGTAGCTGCCATAACTAGAACGCTTTAACCCACTACACCATCAGACCCTACAAAAGAAGTAGAGACTTCGAGATATATATACACCTCAAAAATCTCCACTTCCCGAGGGCACTAGACAAGTGTGAGGTTAGTCTGCATTTTTCATCAAGCCACTGTCAATGTGAGAAAACTCGTGTCCATGCTATAAGCCTATACTTGCATAAACCACAAGTGAAGATTAACATTCTTTGGACAGCACCCACCAGTGGGCCTCGAAACCCAGAAAGCACAACTACCTTCCAGTAGCTGCCATAACTAGTACCCTTTAACCCACTACACCATCAGACCCTACAAAAGAAGTAGAGACTTCGAGATATATATACACCTCAAATATCTCCACTTCCCGAGGGCACTAGACAAGTGTGAGGTTAGTCTGTGTTTTTTCATCAAGCCACTGTCAATGTGAGAGAACTCGTGTCCATGATATAAGCCTATACTTGCATAAACCACAAGTGAAGATTAACAATCTTTGGACAACACCCACCAGTGGGCCTCGAACCCAGAAAGCACAACTACCTTCCAGTAGCTGCCATTACTAGTACGCTTTAACCCACTACAACCATCAGACCCTACAAAAGAAGTAGAGACTTCGAGATATATATACACCTCAAATATCTCCACTTCCCGAGGGTACTAGACAAGTGTGAGGTTAGTCTGTGTTTTCATCAAGCCACTGTCAATGTGAGAAAACTCGTGTCCATGCTATAAGCATATACTTGCAATAAACCACAAGTGAAGATTAACATTCTTTGGACAGCACCCACCAGTGGGCCTCGAACCCAGAAAGCACAACTACCTTCCAGTAGCTGCCATAACTAGTACGCTTTAACCCACTACACCATCAGACCCTACAAAAGAAGTAGAGACTTCGATATATATATACACCTCAAATATCTCCACTTCCCGAGGGCACTAGACAAGTGTGAGGTTAGTCTGCGTTTTTCATCAAGCCACTGTCAATGTGAGAGAACTCGTGTCCATGATATAAGCCTATACTTGCATAAACCACAAGTGAAGATTAACAATCTTTGGACAACACCCACCAGTGGGCCTTGAACCCAGAAAGCACAACTACCTTCCAGTAGCTGCCATAACTAGTACGCTTTAACCCACTACACCATCAGACCCTACAAAAGAAGTAGAGACTTCGAGATATATATACACCTAAAATATCTCCACTTCCCGAGGGCACTAGACAAGTGTGAGGTTAGTCTGCATTTTTCATCAAGCCACTGTCAATGTGAAAAAACTCGTGTCCATGCTATAAGCCTATACATGCATAAACCACAAGTGAAGATTAACAATCTTTGGACAACACCCACCAGTTGGGCCTCGAACCCAGAAAGCACAACTACCTTCCAGTAGCTGCCATGACTAGTACGCTTTAACCCACTACACCATCAGACCCTACAAAAGAAGTAGAGACTTCGAGATATATATACACCTCAAATATCTCCACTTCCCGAGGGTACTAGACAAGTGTGAGGTTAGTCTGCGTTTTTCATCAAGCCACTGTCAATGTGAGAGAACTCGTGTCCATGCTATAAGCCTATACTTGCATAAACCACAAGTGAAGATTACAATTTTTGGACAACACCCACCAGTGGGCCTCGATCCCAGAAAGCACAACTACCTTCCAGTAGCTGCCATAACTAGTACGCTTTAACCCTACTACACCATCAGACTCTACAAAAGAAGTAGAGACTTCGAGATATATATACACCTCAAATATCTCCACTTCCCGAGGGCACTAGTCAAGTGTGAGGTTAGTCTGCGTTTTTCATCAAGCCACTGTCAATGTGAGAGAACTCGTGTCCATGCTATAAGCCTATACTTGCATAAACCACAAGTGAAAGATTAACAATCATTGGACAACACACACCAGTGGGGCATCGAACCCAGAAAGGACAACTACCTTCCAGTAGCTGCCATAACTAGTACGCTTTAACCCACTAACCATCAGACCCTACAATTGAAGTAGAGACTTCGAGATATATATACACCTCAAATATCTCCACTTCCCGAGGGCACTAGACAAGTGTGAGGTTAGTCTGCGTTTTCATCAAGCCACTGTCAATGTTGAGAGAACTCGTGTCCATGCTATAAGCCTATACTTGCATAAACCACAAATGAAGATTAACAATTTTTGGACAACACCCACCAGTGGGCCTCGATCCAGAAAGCCACACTACCTTCCAGTAGCTGCCATAACTAGTACGCTTTAAACCCACTACACCATCAGACCCCTACAAAAGAAGTAGAGACTTCGAGATATATATACACCTCAAATATCTCCACTTCCCGAGGGCACTAGACAAGTGTGAGGTTAGTCTGCATTTTTCATCAAGCCACTGTCAATGTGAGAGAACTCGTGTCCATGCTATAAGCCCTATACTTGCAATAAACCACAACTGAAGATTAACATTCTTTGGACAACACCCACCAGTGGGCCTCGAACCCAGAAAGCTCAACTACCTTCCAGTAGGCTGCCATAACTAGTACGCTTTAAACCCACTACACCATCAGACTCTACAAGAAGACGTAGAGACTTCGAGATATATATACACCTCAAATATCTCCACTTCCCGAGGGCACTAGACAAGTGTGAGGTTAGTCTGTGTTTTT
>NW_027190681.1:0-29602 GCF_040958095.1 Procambarus clarkii
TACCTCGCTTATGATTCGAAGTTAAAATCCACAAATTTGGTATAATAGTGACTTTTTTCGTTTTTCATGTAGTTTGATATTACGTAAATATATTCATTTTTCCAATATTTCGATACTATTTCATGTAGTATCACGATATGTGATTTGGCCTTCAAATCTCAGAATTTCGCAATATTATGCGAAATTCTGAGATTTGAAGGCCAAATCACATATCGTGATACTACATGAAATAGTATCGAAATATTGGTAAAAATGAATATATTTACGTAATATCAAACTACATGAAAAACCTGAAAAAAGTCACGATTATACCAAATTTGAGGATTTTAACTTCGAATCATAAAGCGAGGTTTCGTACTATTTAGATCCATGAAAAGACATATGACAATGTTGTTTCCAATACAAATTATAAAAATCAATGTGTTTTCATTAGAATTAACTAAAATGTTCCTGATTTTCCGTTTATATTACCGATGGAAGATGTCCACGTAAAACCGCTCTAATCCGGCTGAAACGTCGATATATGCAATAAAAACAGAACTTCTCCCCTTTTCAATATCTTAATCAGTATTTTAAAGAGAAACAAATAAATGATTGAAAATGAAGTATTTAAGGTTATAATCTAATCAATTATGTGTTTGCATCATTTTTATTGTATATTTATTGAGTTAATACTAATAAACTGAAAATTCACAAAAACGTGGAAAAACGGCAAAATATTGCCTAATTCGATGATATTTTGATTAAATGACATGAAGGAAAAGGGAATGATAAACGTCAAAATATTGCTAAATTCGATGATTTCTCGTACGAAACAAAATGCAAGAAAACTTGCTTAAAATGCAATATTATGCGAAATTCTGAGATTTGAAGGCCAAATCACAGATCGTGATACTACATGAAATAGTATCGAAATATTGGGAAAAATTAATATATATACGTAATATCAAACTACATGAAAAACGTGAAAAAAGTCACTATTATACCAAATTTGAGGATTTTAAATTCGAATCATAAAGCGAGGTTTCGTACTATTTAGATCCATGAAAAGACATATGACAATGTTGTTTCCAATACAAATTATAAAAATCAATGTGTTTTCATTAGAATTAACTAAAATGTTCCTGATTTTCCGTTTATATTACCGATGGAAGATGTACACGCAAAACCCTTCTATTCCGGCTGAAACGTCGATATATGCAATAAAAACCGAACTTCTCCCCTTTTCAATATCTTACTCAGTATTTAAAAGAGAAACAAATAGATGATTGAAAATGAAGTAATTAAGGTTACAATCTAATCAATTATGTGTTTGCATCATTTTTATTGTATATTTATTGAGTTAATACTAATAAACTGAAAATTCACAAAAACGTGGAAAAACGGCAAAATATTGCCTAATTCGATGATATTTTGATTAAATCACATAAAGGAAAAGAGAAATAAAATAAAGGGAAAAGGGAAAAAAAATAAACGTCAAAATATTGCTAAATTCGATGATTTCTGGTACGAAACAAAATGCAGAAAACTTGCTTAAAATGCAATATTATGCGAAATTCTGAGATTCGAAGGCCAAATCACATATCGTGATACTACATGAAATAGTATCGAAATATAGGTAAAAATGAATATATTTACGTAATATCAAACTACATGAAAAACGTGAAAAAGTCAATATTTAACTATATTTGAGGATTTTAACTTCAAATCATAGAGCGAGGTTTCGTATTATTTAGATCCAAGAAAAGACATATGAAAATGTTGTTTCCAATACAAATGATAAAAATCAATGTATTTTCATTAGTGTTAACTAAAATGTTCCTGATTTTCCGTTTATATTACCGATGGAAGATGTACACGAAAATCGCTCTATTCCGGCTGAAACGTCGATATATGCAATAAAAACAGAACTTCTCCCCTTTTCAATATCTTACTCAGTATTTTAACGAGAAACTAATAGTTGATTGAAAATGAAGTATTTAAGGTTATTATCTAATCAATTATGTGTTTGCCTCATTTTTATCGTATATATAATGAATTAATACCCATAGACTGAAAATTCACAAAAACGAGGAAAAATGGCAAAATATTGCCTAATTCGATCATATTTTGTTTAAATCAAACAAAGGAAAAGGGGATGATAAACGTCAAAATATTGCTAAATTCGATGATTTCTCGTACGAAACAAAATGCAAGAAAACTTGCTTAAAATGCAATATTGTGCGAAATTCTGAGATTTGAAGGCCAAATCACATATCGTTATACTACATGAAATAGAATCGAAATATTGGTAAAAATGAATGTATTTACGTAGTATCAAACTACATGAAAAACTTGAAAAAAAAGTAACTATTTAACCATATTTGAGGATTTTAACTTCAAATCATAGAGCGAGGTTTCGTATTATTTAGATCCAAGAAAAGACATATGAAAATGTTGTTTCCAATACAAATGATAAAAATCAATGTATTTTCAATAGTATTAACACTTTCGCGCTTTATATTAGAGATAACTCGTCACTGGTTTTTCTTACGATTCCGCATAACTGCCTACTTTTCTCGTCAATCGAAAAAATATTTCTATAAATTCCATTTTTAAACTGAAATGGATGGGGATACTTTTGTTTTGTAGAGAATTTATTTGCGAATTTTTTTGGTACCAGAATGAATATTATATCACATAAACTTCTATGAGTAAAAAAAAAAATACACAAAGTATGTTTGGGGGTGTGGCGAGCGTGTGGCAGTGGGTTCCCCTTTAGCCGTTGATATATCCAACACGTGGGAAATATTTGTATGTGTTATGTATATGTCTGTGTAGGGAATTTTACTGCGATCACTGTCATACAAATTATAAAATGTTTCAACAAGTATAAACATGACAAACATCAAACGAACAAAAACAATGCGTTCGTTTCTGCCGCGAACGCATACTGAGCGACGTGGTTCTATATTTGGCGCTTCTCTTACACATGCTTTGTACCAATGTTTACAGTTCATCTTATAGGAAATTTTATTGCGAACACATTGGTATAAAAAAGAAATACGTACATAGAAAAGTAGGGTCAGGAAACGTATAAACTTTCCAAGCATGATTTCCCCCCGGTGTTTTCGCCAGTGCGCTCGCGGCTAACTACTCTCCACTTCACACACTGTTGCGGGTGGGCAATTACCTATATTAAACATTCATATGCATATGTCCGTGTAGAGAATTTTATTGCGATTCCAATGATACCAAAATTAGCGATGTAGGACAACTGTAGGCTTCGCAACCATTAAGAAAGTGGAAACATTTTGTTGCTGTTTGGCGCTCTCGGCGAGTGATCTGCATAGTTTTTTATTTGGTGTTGATACTCCTTATGCTTGGGCGGCATTTTATAGGTATGCTCTGATAGACAATTTCATTGCGAACACAGTGATACCAAATTTAAATACGTGCGCCTTCAATTATTGTCAGGACAGTCAAAAGAGTGTACACTTTTTCGGTCTTACCGCGTAGGCGCGCGAAGTGCCGAAAGCATCTGGGGTATTGTTTTTTTTTGAGCGCCGAGAGCGCGAAAGTGTTAACTAAAATGTTCCTGATTTTCCGTTTATATTACCGATGGAAGATGTACATCTTCCATCGGTAATATAAACGGAAAATCAGGAACATTTTAGTTAATTCTAATGAAAACACATTGATTTTTATAATTTGTATTGGAAACAACATTGTCATATGTCTTTTCATGGATCTAAATAGTACGAAACCTCGCTTTATGATTCGAAGTTAAAATCCTCAAATTTGGTAAAATAGTGACTTTTTTTCACGTTTTTCATGTAGTTTGATATTACGTATATATATTCATTTTTACCAATATTTCGATACTAATTCATGTAGTGTCACGATATGTGATTTGGCCTTCAAATCTCAGAATTTCGCATAATATTGCATTTTAAGCAAGTTTTCTTGCATTTTGTTTCGTATGAGAAATCATCGAATTTAGCAATATTTTGACGTTTATCATTACCTTTTCCTTTATGTGATTTAATCAAAATATCATCGAATTAGGCAATATTTTGCCGTTTTTCCACGTTTTTGTGAATTTTCAGTTTATTAGTATTAATTCATTAAATATACAATAAAAATGATGCAAACACATAATTGATTAGATAGTAACCTTAAATACTTCATTTTCAATCATCTATTTGTTTCTCGTTAAAATACTGAGTAAGATATTGAAAAGGGGAGAAGTTCGGTTTTTATTGCATATATCGACGTTTCAGCCGGAATAGAGCGGTTTTACGTGTACATCTTCCATCGGTAATATAAACGGAAAATCAGGAACATTTTAGTTAATTCTAATGAAAACACATTGATTTTTATAATTTGTATTGGAAACAACATTGTCATATGTCTTTTCATGGATCTAAATAGTACGAAACCTCGCTTTATGATTCGAAGTTAAAATCCACAAATTTGGTATAATAGTGACTTTTTTCGTTTTTCATGTAGTTTGATATTACGTAAATATATTCATTTTTCCAATATTTCGATACTATTTCATGTAGTATCACGATATGTGATTTGGCCTTCAAATCTCAGAATTTCGCAATATTATGCGAAATTCTGAGATTTGAAGGCCAAATCACATATCGTGATACTACATGAAATAGTATCGAAATATTGGTAAAAATGAATATATTTACGTAATATCAAACTACATGAAAAACCTGAAAAAAGTCACGATTATACCAAATTTGAGGATTTTAACTTCGAATCATAAAGCGAGGTTTCGTACTATTTAGATCCATGAAAAGACATATGACAATGTTGTTTCCAATACAAATTATAAAAATCAATGTGTTTTCATTAGAATTAACTAAAATGTTCCTGATTTTCCGTTTATATTACCGATGGAAGATGTCCACGTAAAACCGCTCTAATCCGGCTGAAACGTCGATATATGCAATAAAAACAGAACTTCTCCCCTTTTCAATATCTTAATCAGTATTTTAAAGAGAAACAAATAAATGATTGAAAATGAAGTATTTAAGGTTATAATCTAATCAATTATGTGTTTGCATCATTTTTATTGTATATTTATTGAGTTAATACTAATAAACTGAAAATTCACAAAAACGTGGAAAAACGGCAAAATATTGCCTAATTCGATGATATTTTGATTAAATGACATGAAGGAAAAGGGAATGATAAACGTCAAAATATTGCTAAATTCGATGATTTCTCGTACGAAACAAAATGCAAGAAAACTTGCTTAAAATGCAATATTATGCGAAATTCTGAGATTTGAAGGCCAAATCACAGATCGTGATACTACATGAAATAGTATCGAAATATTGGGAAAAATTAATATATATACGTAATATCAAACTACATGAAAAACGTGAAAAAAGTCACTATTATACCAAATTTGAGGATTTTAAATTCGAATCATAAAGCGAGGTTTCGTACTATTTAGATCCATGAAAAGACATATGACAATGTTGTTTCCAATACAAATTATAAAAATCAATGTGTTTTCATTAGAATTAACTAAAATGTTCCTGATTTTCCGTTTATATTACCGATGGAAGATGTACACGCAAAACCCTTCTATTCCGGCTGAAACGTCGATATATGCAATAAAAACCGAACTTCTCCCCTTTTCAATATCTTACTCAGTATTTAAAAGAGAAACAAATAGATGATTGAAAATGAAGTAATTAAGGTTACAATCTAATCAATTATGTGTTTGCATCATTTTTATTGTATATTTATTGAGTTAATACTAATAAACTGAAAATTCACAAAAACGTGGAAAAACGGCAAAATATTGCCTAATTCGATGATATTTTGATTAAATCACATAAAGGAAAAGAGAAATAAAATAAAGGGAAAAGGGAAAAAAAATAAACGTCAAAATATTGCTAAATTCGATGATTTCTGGTACGAAACAAAATGCAAGAAAACTTGCTTAAAATGCAATATTATGCGAAATTCTGAGATTCGAAGGCCAAATCACATATCGTGATACTACATGAAATAGTATCGAAATATAGGTAAAAATGAATATATTTACGTAATATCAAACTACATGAAAAACGTGAAAAAGTCAATATTTAACTATATTTGAGGATTTTAACTTCAAATCATAGAGCGAGGTTTCGTATTATTTAGATCCAAGAAAAGACATATGAAAATGTTGTTTCCAATACAAATGATAAAAATCAATGTATTTTCATTAGTGTTAACTAAAATGTTCCTGATTTTCCGTTTATATTACCGATGGAAGATGTACACGAAAATCGCTCTATTCCGGCTGAAACGTCGATATATGCAATAAAAACAGAACTTCTCCCCTTTTCAATATCTTACTCAGTATTTTAACGAGAAACTAATAGTTGATTGAAAATGAAGTATTTAAGGTTATTATCTAATCAATTATGTGTTTGCCTCATTTTTATCGTATATATAATGAATTAATACCCATAGACTGAAAATTCACAAAAACGAGGAAAAATGGCAAAATATTGCCTAATTCGATCATATTTTGTTTAAATCAAACAAAGGAAAAGGGGATGATAAACGTCAAAATATTGCTAAATTCGATGATTTCTCGTACGAAACAAAATGCAAGAAAACTTGCTTAAAATGCAATATTGTGCGAAATTCTGAGATTTGAAGGCCAAATCACATATCGTTATACTACATGAAATAGAATCGAAATATTGGTAAAAATGAATGTATTTACGTAGTATCAAACTACATGAAAAACTTGAAAAAAAAGTAACTATTTAACCATATTTGAGGATTTTAACTTCAAATCATAGAGCGAGGTTTCGTATTATTTAGATCCAAGAAAAGACATATGAAAATGTTGTTTCCAATACAAATGATAAAAATCAATGTATTTTCAATAGTATTAACACTTTCGCGCTTTATATTAGAGATAACTCGTCACTGGTTTTTCTTACGATTCCGCATAACTGCCTACTTTTCTCGTCAATCGAAAAAATATTTCTATAAATTCCATTTTTAAACTGAAATGGATGGGGATACTTTTGTTTTGTAGAGAATTTATTTGCGAATTTTTTTGGTACCAGAATGAATATTATATCATAAACTTCTATGAGTAAAAAAAAAAATACACAAAGTATGTTTGGGGGTGTGGCGAGCGTGTGGCAGTGGGTTCCCCTTTAGCCGTTGATATATCCAACACGTGGGAAATATTTGTATGTGTTATGTATATGTCTGTGTAGGGAATTTTACTGCGATCACTGTCATACAAATTATAAAATGTTTCAACAAGTATAAACATGACAAACATCAAACGAACAAAAACAATGCGTTCGTTTCTGCCGCGAACGCATACTGAGCGACGTGGTTCTATATTTGGCGCTTCTCTTACACATGCTTTGTACCAATGTTTACAGTTCATCTTATAGGAAATTTTATTGCGAACACATTGGTATAAAAAAGAAATACGTACATAGAAAAGTAGGGTCAGGAAACGTATAAACTTTCCAAGCATGATTTCCCCCCGGTGTTTTCGCCAGTGCGCTCGCGGCTAACTACTCTCCACTTCACACACTGTTGCGGGTGGGCAATTACCTATATTAAACATTCATATGCATATGTCCGTGTAGAGAATTTTATTGCGATTCCAATGATACCAAAATTAGCGATGTAGGACAACTGTAGGCTTCGCAACCATTAAGAAAGTGGAAACATTTTGTTGCTGTTTGGCGCTCTCGGCGAGTGATCTGCATAGTTTTTTATTTGGTGTTGATACTCCTTATGCTTGGGCGGCATTTTATAGGTATGCTCTGATAGACAATTTCATTGCGAACACAGTGATACCAAATTTAAATACGTGCGCCTTCAATTATTGTCAGGACAGTCAAAAGAGTGTACACTTTTTCGGTCTTACCGCGTAGGCGCGCGAAGTGCCGAAAGCATCTGGGGTATTGTTTTTTTTTGAGCGCCGAGAGCGCGAAAGTGTTAACTAAAATGTTCCTGATTTTCCGTTTATATTACCGATGGAAGATGTACATCTTCCATCGGTAATATAAACGGAAAATCAGGAACATTTTAGTTAATTCTAATGAAAACACATTGATTTTTATAATTTGTATTGGAAACAACATTGTCATATGTCTTTTCATGGATCTAAATAGTACGAAACCTCGCTTTATGATTCGAAGTTAAAATCCACAAATTTGGTATAATAGTGACTTTTTTCGTTTTTCATGTAGTTTGATATTACGTAAATATATTCATTTTTCCAATATTTCGATACTATTTCATGTAGTATCACGATATGTGATTTGGCCTTCAAATCTCAGAATTTCGCATAATATTGCATTTTAAGTAAGTTTTCTTGCATTTTGTTTCGTACGAGAAATCATCGAATTTAGCAATATTTTGACGTTTATCATTCCCTTTTCCTTTGTGTGATTTAATCAAAATATCATCAAATTAGGCAATATTTTGCCGTTTTTCCTCGTTTTTGTGAATTTTCAGTTTATTAGTATTAACTCAATAAATATACAATTAAAATGATGCAAACACATAATTGATTAGATTATAACCTTAAATACTTCATTTTCAATCATATATTTGTTTCTCTTTAAAATACTGAGTAAGATATTGAAAAGGGGGAGAAGTTCTGTTTTATTGCATATATCGACGTTTCAGCCGGATTAGAGCGGTTTTACGTGTACATCTTCCATCGGTAATATAAACGGAAAATCAGGAACATTTTAGTTAATTCTAATGAAAACACATTGATTTTTATAATTTGTATTGGAAACAACATTGTCATATGTCTTTTCATGGATCTAAATAGTACGAAACCTCGCTTTATGATTCGAAGTTAAAATCCTCAAATTTGGTAAAATAGTGACTTTTTTTCACGTTTTTCATGTAGTTTGATATTACGTATATATATTCATTTTTACCAATATTTCGATACTAATTCATGTAGTGTCACGATATGTGATTTGGCCTTCAAATCTCAGAATTTCGCATAATATTGCATTTTAAGCAAGTTTTCTTGCATTTTGTTTCGTATGAGAAATCATCGAATTTAGCAATATTTTGACGTTTATCATTACCTTTTCCTTTATGTGATTTAATCAAAATATCATCGAATTAGGCAATATTTTGCCGTTTTTCCACGTTTTTGTGAATTTTCAGTTTATTAGTATTAATTCATTAAATATACAATAAAAATGATGCAAACACATAATTGATTAGATAGTAACCTTAAATACTTCATTTTCAATCATCTATTTGTTTCTCGTTAAAATACTGAGTAAGATATTGAAAAGGGGAGAAGTTCGGTTTTTATTGCATATATCGACGTTTCAGCCGGAATAGAGCGGTTTTACGTGTACATCTTCCATCGGTAATATAAACGGAAAATCAGGAACATTTTAGTTAATTCTAATGAAAACACATTGATTTTTATAATTTGTATTGGAAACAACATTGTCATATGTCTTTTCATGGATCTAAATAGTACGAAACCTCGCTTTATGATTCGAAGTTAAAATCCACAAATTTGGTATAATAGTGACTTTTTTCGTTTTTCATGTAGTTTGATATTACGTAAATATATTCATTTTTCCAATATTTCGATACTATTTCATGTAGTATCACGATATGTGATTTGGCCTTCAAATCTCAGAATTTCGCAATATTATGCGAAATTCTGAGATTTGAAGGCCAAATCACATATCGTGATACTACATGAAATAGTATCGAAATATTGGTAAAAATGAATATATTTACGTAATATCAAACTACATGAAAAACCTGAAAAAAGTCACGATTATACCAAATTTGAGGATTTTAACTTCGAATCATAAAGCGAGGTTTCGTACTATTTAGATCCATGAAAAGACATATGACAATGTTGTTTCCAATACAAATTATAAAAATCAATGTGTTTTCATTAGAATTAACTAAAATGTTCCTGATTTTCCGTTTATATTACCGATGGAAGATGTCCACGTAAAACCGCTCTAATCCGGCTGAAACGTCGATATATGCAATAAAAACAGAACTTCTCCCCTTTTCAATATCTTAATCAGTATTTTAAAGAGAAACAAATAAATGATTGAAAATGAAGTATTTAAGGTTATAATCTAATCAATTATGTGTTTGCATCATTTTTATTGTATATTTATTGAGTTAATACTAATAAACTGAAAATTCACAAAAACGTGGAAAAACGGCAAAATATTGCCTAATTCGATGATATTTTGATTAAATGACATGAAGGAAAAGGGAATGATAAACGTCAAAATATTGCTAAATTCGATGATTTCTCGTACGAAACAAAATGCAAGAAAACTTGCTTAAAATGCAATATTATGCGAAATTCTGAGATTTGAAGGCCAAATCACAGATCGTGATACTACATGAAATAGTATCGAAATATTGGGAAAAATTAATATATATACGTAATATCAAACTACATGAAAAACGTGAAAAAAGTCACTATTATACCAAATTTGAGGATTTTAAATTCGAATCATAAAGCGAGGTTTCGTACTATTTAGATCCATGAAAAGACATATGACAATGTTGTTTCCAATACAAATTATAAAAATCAATGTGTTTTCATTAGAATTAACTAAAATGTTCCTGATTTTCCGTTTATATTACCGATGGAAGATGTACACGCAAAACCCTTCTATTCCGGCTGAAACGTCGATATATGCAATAAAAACCGAACTTCTCCCCTTTTCAATATCTTACTCAGTATTTAAAAGAGAAACAAATAGATGATTGAAAATGAAGTAATTAAGGTTACAATCTAATCAATTATGTGTTTGCATCATTTTTATTGTATATTTATTGAGTTAATACTAATAAACTGAAAATTCACAAAAACGTGGAAAAACGGCAAAATATTGCCTAATTCGATGATATTTTGATTAAATCACATAAAGGAAAAGAGAAATAAAATAAAGGGAAAAGGGAAAAAAAATAAACGTCAAAATATTGCTAAATTCGATGATTTCTGGTACGAAACAAAATGCAAGAAAACTTGCTTAAAATGCAATATTATGCGAAATTCTGAGATTCGAAGGCCAAATCACATATCGTGATACTACATGAAATAGTATCGAAATATAGGTAAAAATGAATATATTTACGTAATATCAAACTACATGAAAAACGTGAAAAAGTCAATATTTAACTATATTTGAGGATTTTAACTTCAAATCATAGAGCGAGGTTTCGTATTATTTAGATCCAAGAAAAGACATATGAAAATGTTGTTTCCAATACAAATGATAAAAATCAATGTATTTTCATTAGTGTTAACTAAAATGTTCCTGATTTTCCGTTTATATTACCGATGGAAGATGTACACGAAAATCGCTCTATTCCGGCTGAAACGTCGATATATGCAATAAAAACAGAACTTCTCCCCTTTTCAATATCTTACTCAGTATTTTAACGAGAAACTAATAGTTGATTGAAAATGAAGTATTTAAGGTTATTATCTAATCAATTATGTGTTTGCCTCATTTTTATCGTATATATAATGAATTAATACCCATAGACTGAAAATTCACAAAAACGAGGAAAAATGGCAAAATATTGCCTAATTCGATCATATTTTGTTTAAATCAAACAAAGGAAAAGGGGATGATAAACGTCAAAATATTGCTAAATTCGATGATTTCTCGTACGAAACAAAATGCAAGAAAACTTGCTTAAAATGCAATATTGTGCGAAATTCTGAGATTTGAAGGCCAAATCACATATCGTTATACTACATGAAATAGAATCGAAATATTGGTAAAAATGAATGTATTTACGTAGTATCAAACTACATGAAAAACTTGAAAAAAAAGTAACTATTTAACCATATTTGAGGATTTTAACTTCAAATCATAGAGCGAGGTTTCGTATTATTTAGATCCAAGAAAAGACATATGAAAATGTTGTTTCCAATACAAATGATAAAAATCAATGTATTTTCAATAGTATTAACACTTTCGCGCTTTATATTAGAGATAACTCGTCACTGGTTTTTCTTACGATTCCGCATAACTGCCTACTTTTCTCGTCAATCGAAAAAATATTTCTATAAATTCCATTTTTAAACTGAAATGGATGGGGATACTTTTGTTTTGTAGAGAATTTATTTGCGAATTTTTTTGGTACCAGAATGAATATTATATCACATAAACTTCTATGAGTAAAAAAAAAAATACACAAAGTATGGGGGTGTGGCGAGCGTGTGGCAGTGGGTTCCCCTTTAGCCGTTGATATATCCAACACGTGGGAAATATTTGTATGTGTTATGTATATGTCTGTGTAGGGAATTTTACTGCGATCACTGTCATACAAATTATAAAATGTTTCAACAAGTATAAACATGACAAACATCAAACGAACAAAAACAATGCGTTCGTTTCTGCCGCGAACGCATACTGAGCGACGTGGTTCTATATTTGGCGCTTCTCTTACACATGCTTTGTACCAATGTTTACAGTTCATCTTATAGGAAATTTTATTGCGAACACATTGGTATAAAAAAGAAATACGTACATAGAAAAGTAGGGTCAGGAAACGTATAAACTTTCCAAGCATGATTTCCCCCCGGTGTTTTCGCCAGTGCGCTCGCGGCTAACTACTCTCCACTTCACACACTGTTGCGGGTGGGCAATTACCTATATTAAACATTCATATGCATATGTCCGTGTAGAGAATTTTATTGCGATTCCAATGATACCAAAATTAGCGATGTAGGACAACTGTAGGCTTCGCAACCATTAAGAAAGTGGAAACATTTTGTTGCTGTTTGGCGCTCTCGGCGAGTGATCTGCATAGTTTTTTATTTGGTGTTGATACTCCTTATGCTTGGGCGGCATTTTATAGGTATGCTCTGATAGACAATTTCATTGCGAACACAGTGATACCAAATTTAAATACGTGCGCCTTCAATTATTGTCAGGACAGTCAAAAGAGTGTACACTTTTTCGGTCTTACCGCGTAGGCGCGCGAAGTGCCGAAAGCATCTGGGGTATTGTTTTTTTTTGAGCGCCGAGAGCGCGAAAGTGTTAACTAAAATGTTCCTGATTTTCCGTTTATATTACCGATGGAAGATGTACATCTTCCATCGGTAATATAAACGGAAAATCAGGAACATTTTAGTTAATTCTAATGAAAACACATTGATTTTTATAATTTGTATTGGAAACAACATTGTCATATGTCTTTTCATGGATCTAAATAGTACGAAACCTCGCTTTATGATTCGAAGTTAAAATCCACAAATTTGGTATAATAGTGACTTTTTTCGTTTTTCATGTAGTTTGATATTACGTAAATATATTCATTTTTCCAATATTTCGATACTATTTCATGTAGTATCACGATATGTGATTTGGCCTTCAAATCTCAGAATTTCGCATATATGCGAAATTCTGAGATTTGAAGGCCAAATCACATATCGTGATACTACATGAAATAGTATCGAAATATTGGTAAAAATGAATATATTTACGTAATATCAAACTACATGAAAAACCTGAAAAAAGTCACGATTATACCAAATTTGAGGATTTTAACTTCGAATCATAAAGCGAGGTTTCGTACTATTTAGATCCATGAAAAGACATATGACAATGTTGTTTCCAATACAAATTATAAAAATCAATGTGTTTTCATTAGAATTAACTAAAATGTTCCTGATTTTCCGTTTATATTACCGATGGAAGATGTCCACGTAAAACCGCTCTAATCCGGCTGAAACGTCGATATATGCAATAAAAACAGAACTTCTCCCCTTTTCAATATCTTAATCAGTATTTTAAAGAGAAACAAATAAATGATTGAAAATGAAGTATTTAAGGTTATAATCTAATCAATTATGTGTTTGCATCATTTTTATTGTATATTTATTGAGTTAATACTAATAAACTGAAAATTCACAAAAACGTGGAAAAACGGCAAAATATTGCCTAATTCGATGATATTTTGATTAAATGACATGAAGGAAAAGGGAATGATAAACGTCAAAATATTGCTAAATTCGATGATTTCTCGTACGAAACAAAATGCAAGAAAACTTGCTTAAAATGCAATATTATGCGAAATTCTGAGATTTGAAGGCCAAATCACAGATCGTGATACTACATGAAATAGTATCGAAATATTGGGAAA
The DNA here is from genome assembly GCF_040958095.1 of Procambarus clarkii. Classification (NCBI taxonomy): domain Eukaryota; kingdom Metazoa; phylum Arthropoda; class Malacostraca; order Decapoda; family Cambaridae; genus Procambarus; species Procambarus clarkii. The sequence continues at coordinate 14,173 of NW_027190681.1, forward strand.
ATTAATATATATACGTAATATCAAACTACATGAAAAACGTGAAAAAAATCACTATTATACCAAATTTGAGGATTTTAAATTCGAATCATAAAGCGAGGTTTCGTACTATTTAGATCCATGAAAAGACATATGACAATGTTGTTTCCAATACAAATTATAAAAATCAATGTGTTTTCATTAGAATTAACTAAAATGTTCCTGATTTTCCGTTTATATTACCGATGGAAGATGTACACGCAAAACCCTTCTATTCCGGCTGAAACGTCGATATATGCAATAAAAACCGAACTTCTCCCCTTTTCAATATCTTACTCAGTATTTAAAAGAGAAACAAATAGATGATTGAAAATGAAGTAATTAAGGTTACAATCTAATCAATTATGTGTTTGCATCATTTTTATTGTATATTTATTGAGTTAATACTAATAAACTGAAAATTCACAAAAACGTGGAAAAACGGCAAAATATTGCCTAATTCGATGATATTTTGATTAAATCACATAAAGGAAAAGAGAAATAAAATAAAGGGAAAAGGGAAAAAAAATAAACGTCAAAATATTGCTAAATTCGATGATTTCTGGTACGAAACAAAATGCAAGAAAACTTGCTTAAAATGCAATATTATGCGAAATTCTGAGATTCGAAGGCCAAATCACATATCGTGATACTACATGAAATAGTATCGAAATATAGGTAAAAATGAATATATTTACGTAATATCAAACTACATGAAAAACGTGAAAAAGTCAATATTTAACTATATTTGAGGATTTTAACTTCAAATCATAGAGCGAGGTTTCGTATTATTTAGATCCAAGAAAAGACATATGAAAATGTTGTTTCCAATACAAATGATAAAAATCAATGTATTTTCATTAGTGTTAACTAAAATGTTCCTGATTTTCCGTTTATATTACCGATGGAAGATGTACACGAAAATCGCTCTATTCCGGCTGAAACGTCGATATATGCAATAAAAACAGAACTTCTCCCCTTTTCAATATCTTACTCAGTATTTTAACGAGAAACTAATAGTTGATTGAAAATGAAGTATTTAAGGTTATTATCTAATCAATTATGTGTTTGCCTCATTTTTATCGTATATATAATGAATTAATACCCATAGACTGAAAATTCACAAAAACGAGGAAAAATGGCAAAATATTGCCTAATTCGATCATATTTTGTTTAAATCAAACAAAGGAAAAGGGGATGATAAACGTCAAAATATTGCTAAATTCGATGATTTCTCGTACGAAACAAAATGCAAGAAAACTTGCTTAAAATGCAATATTGTGCGAAATTCTGAGATTTGAAGGCCAAATCACATATCGTTATACTACATGAAATAGAATCGAAATATTGGTAAAAATGAATGTATTTACGTAGTATCAAACTACATGAAAAACTTGAAAAAAAAGTAACTATTTAACCATATTTGAGGATTTTAACTTCAAATCATAGAGCGAGGTTTCGTATTATTTAGATCCAAGAAAAGACATATGAAAATGTTGTTTCCAATACAAATGATAAAAATCAATGTATTTTCAATAGTATTAACACTTTCGCGCTTTATATTAGAGATAACTCGTCACTGGTTTTTCTTACGATTCCGCATAACTGCCTACTTTTCTCGTCAATCGAAAAAATATTTCTATAAATTCCATTTTTAAACTGAAATGGATGGGGATACTTTTGTTTTGTAGAGAATTTATTTGCGAATTTTTTTGGTACCAGAATGAATATTATATCACATAAACTTCTATGAGTAAAAAAAAAATACACAAAGTATGTTTGGGGGTGTGGCGAGCGTGTGGCAGTGGGTTCCCCTTTAGCCGTTGATATATCCAACACGTGGGAAATATTTGTATGTGTTATGTATATGTCTGTGTAGGGAATTTTACTGCGATCACTGTCATACAAATTATAAAATGTTTCAACAAGTATAAACATGACAAACATCAAACGAACAAAAACAATGCGTTCGTTTCTGCCGCGAACGCATACTGAGCGACGTGGTTCTATATTTGGCGCTTCTCTTACACATGCTTTGTACCAATGTTTACAGTTCATCTTATAGGAAATTTTATTGCGAACACATTGGTATAAAAAAGAAATACGTACATAGAAAAGTAGGGTCAGGAAACGTATAAACTTTCCAAGCATGATTTCCCCCCGGTGTTTTCGCCAGTGCGCTCGCGGCTAACTACTCTCCACTTCACACACTGTTGCGGGTGGGCAATTACCTATATTAAACATTCATATGCATATGTCCGTGTAGAGAATTTTATTGCGATTCCAATGATACCAAAATTAGCGATGTAGGACAACTGTAGGCTTCGCAACCATTAAGAAAGTGGAAACATTTTGTTGCTGTTTGGCGCTCTCGGCGAGTGATCTGCATAGTTTTTTATTTGGTGTTGATACTCCTTATGCTTGGGCGGCATTTTATAGGTATGCTCTGATAGACAATTTCATTGCGAACACAGTGATACCAAATTTAAATACGTGCGCCTTCAATTATTGTCAGGACAGTCAAAAGAGTGTACACTTTTTCGGTCTTACCGCGTAGGCGCGCGAAGTGCCGAAAGCATCTGGGGTATTGTTTTTTTTTGAGCGCCGAGAGCGCGAAAGTGTTAACTAAAATGTTCCTGATTTTCCGTTTATATTACCGATGGAAGATGTACATCTTCCATCGGTAATATAAACGGAAAATCAGGAACATTTTAGTTAATTCTAATGAAAACACATTGATTTTTATAATTTGTATTGGAAACAACATTGTCATATGTCTTTTCATGGATCTAAATAGTACGAAACCTCGCTTTATGATTCGAAGTTAAAATCCTCAAATTTGGTAAAATAGTGACTTTTTTCACGTTTTTCATGTAGTTTGATATTACGTATATATATTCATTTTTACCAATATTTCGATACTAATTCATGTAGTGTCACGATATGTGATTTGGCCTTCAAATCTCAGAATTTCGCATAATATTGCATTTTAAGCAAGTTTTCTTGCATTTTGTTTCGTATGAGAAATCATCGAATTTAGCAATATTTTGACGTTTATCATTACCTTTTCCTTTATGTGATTTAATCAAAATATCATCGAATTAGGCAATATTTTGCCGTTTTTCCACGTTTTTGTGAATTTTCAGTTTATTAGTATTAATTCATTAAATATACAATAAAAATGATGCAAACACATAATTGATTAGATAGTAACCTTAAATACTTCATTTTCAATCATCTATTTGTTTCTCGTTAAAATACTGAGTAAGATATTGAAAAGGGGAGAAGTTCGGTTTTTATTGCATATATCGACGTTTCAGCCGGAATAGAGCGGTTTTACGTGTACATCTTCCATCGGTAATATAAACGGAAAATCAGGAACATTTTAGTTAATTCTAATGAAAACACATTGATTTTTATAATTTGTATTGGAAACAACATTGTCATATGTCTTTTCATGGATCTAAATAGTACGAAACCTCGCTTTATGATTCGAAGTTAAAATCCACAAATTTGGTATAATAGTGACTTTTTTCGTTTTTCATGTAGTTTGATATTACGTAAATATATTCATTTTTCCAATATTTCGATACTATTTCATGTAGTATCACGATATGTGATTTGGCCTTCAAATCTCAGAATTTCGCAATATTATGCGAAATTCTGAGATTTGAAGGCCAAATCACATATCGTGATACTACATGAAATAGTATCGAAATATTGGTAAAAATGAATATATTTACGTAATATCAAACTACATGAAAAACCTGAAAAAAGTCACGATTATACCAAATTTGAGGATTTTAACTTCGAATCATAAAGCGAGGTTTCGTACTATTTAGATCCATGAAAAGACATATGACAATGTTGTTTCCAATACAAATTATAAAAATCAATGTGTTTTCATTAGAATTAACTAAAATGTTCCTGATTTTCCGTTTATATTACCGATGGAAGATGTCCACGTAAAACCGCTCTAATCCGGCTGAAACGTCGATATATGCAATAAAAACAGAACTTCTCCCCTTTTCAATATCTTAATCAGTATTTTAAAGAGAAACAAATAAATGATTGAAAATGAAGTATTTAAGGTTATAATCTAATCAATTATGTGTTTGCATCATTTTTATTGTATATTTATTGAGTTAATACTAATAAACTGAAAATTCACAAAAACGTGGAAAAACGGCAAAATATTGCCTAATTCGATGATATTTTGATTAAATGACATGAAGGAAAAGGGAATGATAAACGTCAAAATATTGCTAAATTCGATGATTTCTCGTACGAAACAAAATGCAAGAAAACTTGCTTAAAATGCAATATTATGCGAAATTCTGAGATTTGAAGGCCAAATCACAGATCGTGATACTACATGAAATAGTATCGAAATATTGGGAAAAATTAATATATATACGTAATATCAAACTACATGAAAAACGTGAAAAAAGTCACTATTATACCAAATTTGAGGATTTTAAATTCGAATCATAAAGCGAGGTTTCGTACTATTTAGATCCATGAAAAGACATATGACAATGTTGTTTCCAATACAAATTATAAAAATCAATGTGTTTTCATTAGAATTAACTAAAATGTTCCTGATTTTCCGTTTATATTACCGATGGAAGATGTACACGCAAAACCCTTCTATTCCGGCTGAAACGTCGATATATGCAATAAAAACCGAACTTCTCCCCTTTTCAATATCTTACTCAGTATTTAAAAGAGAAACAAATAGATGATTGAAAATGAAGTAATTAAGGTTACAATCTAATCAATTATGTGTTTGCATCATTTTTATTGTATATTTATTGAGTTAATACTAATAAACTGAAAATACAAAATCACAAAAACGTGGAAAAACGGCAAAATATTGCCTAATTCGATGATATTTTGATTAAATCACATAAAGGAAAAGAGAAATAAAATAAAGGGAAAAGGGAAAAAAAATAAACGTCAAAATATTGCTAAATTCGATGATTTCTGGTACGAAACAAAATGCAAGAAAACTTGCTTAAAATGCAATATTATGCGAAATTCTGAGATTCGAAGGCCAAATCACATATCGTGATACTACATGAAATAGTATCGAAATATAGGTAAAAATGAATATATTTACGTAATATCAAACTACATGAAAAACGTGAAAAAGTCAATATTTAACTATATTTGAGGATTTTAACTTCAAATCATAGAGCGAGGTTTCGTATTATTTAGATCCAAGAAAAGACATATGAAAATGTTGTTTCCAATACAAATGATAAAAATCAATGTATTTTCATTAGTGTTAACTAAAATGTTCCTGATTTTCCGTTTATATTACCGATGGAAGATGTACACGAAAATCGCTCTATTCCGGCTGAAACGTCGATATATGCAATAAAAACAGAACTTCTCCCCTTTTCAATATCTTACTCAGTATTTTAACGAGAAACTAATAGTTGATTGAAAATGAAGTATTTAAGGTTATTATCTAATCAATTATGTGTTTGCCTCATTTTTATCGTATATATAATGAATTAATACCCATAGACTGAAAATTCACAAAAACGAGGAAAAATGGCAAAATATTGCCTAATTCGATCATATTTTGTTTAAATCAAACAAAGGAAAAGGGGATGATAAACGTCAAAATATTGCTAAATTCGATGATTTCTCGTACGAAACAAAATGCAAGAAAACTTGCTTAAAATGCAATATTGTGCGAAATTCTGAGATTTGAAGGCCAAATCACATATCGTTATACTACATGAAATAGAATCGAAATATTGGTAAAAATGAATGTATTTACGTAGTATCAAACTACATGAAAAACTTGAAAAAAAAGTAACTATTTAACCATATTTGAGGATTTTAACTTCAAATCATAGAGCGAGGTTTCGTATTATTTAGATCCAAGAAAAGACATATGAAAATGTTGTTTCCAATACAAATGATAAAAATCAATGTATTTTCAATAGTATTAACACTTTCGCGCTTTATATTAGAGATAACTCGTCACTGGTTTTTCTTACGATTCCGCATAACTGCCTACTTTTCTCGTCAATCGAAAAAATATTTCTATAAATTCCATTTTTAAACTGAAATGGATGGGGATACTTTTGTTTTGTAGAGAATTTATTTGCGAATTTTTTTGGTACCAGAATGAATATTATATCACATAAACTTCTATGAGTAAAAAAAAAAATACACAAAGTATGTTTGGGGGTGTGGCGAGCGTGTGGCAGTGGGTTCCCCTTTAGCCGTTGATATATCCAACACGTGGGAAATATTTGTATGTGTTATGTATATGTCTGTGTAGGGAATTTTACTGCGATCACTGTCATACAAATTATAAAATGTTTCAACAAGTATAAACATGACAAACATCAAACGAACAAAAACAATGCGTTCGTTTCTGCCGCGAACGCATACTGAGCGACGTGGTTCTATATTTGGCGCTTCTCTTACACATGCTTTGTACCAATGTTTACAGTTCATCTTATAGGAAATTTTATTGCGAACACATTGGTATAAAAAAGAAATACGTACATAGAAAAGTAGGGTCAGGAAACGTATAAACTTTCCAAGCATGATTTCCCCCCGGTGTTTTCGCCAGTGCGCTCGCGGCTAACTACTCTCCACTTCACACACTGTTGCGGGTGGGCAATTACCTATATTAAACATTCATATGCATATGTCCGTGTAGAGAATTTTATTGCGATTCCAATGATACCAAAATTAGCGATGTAGGACAACTGTAGGCTTCGCAACCATTAAGAAAGTGGAAACATTTTGTTGCTGTTTGGCGCTCTCGGCGAGTGATCTGCATAGTTTTTTATTTGGTGTTGATACTCCTTATGCTTGGGCGGCATTTTATAGGTATGCTCTGATAGACAATTTCATTGCGAACACAGTGATACCAAATTTAAATACGTGCGCCTTCAATTATTGTCAGGACAGTCAAAAGAGTGTACACTTTTTCGGTCTTACCGCGTAGGCGCGCGAAGTGCCGAAAGCATCTGGGGTATTGTTTTTTTTTGAGCGCCGAGAGCGCGAAAGTGTTAACTAAAATGTTCCTGATTTTCCGTTTATATTACCGATGGAAGATGTACATCTTCCATCGGTAATATAAACGGAAAATCAGGAACATTTTAGTTAATTCTAATGAAAACACATTGATTTTTATAATTTGTATTGGAAACAACATTGTCATATGTCTTTTCATGGATCTAAATAGTACGAAACCTCGCTTTATGATTCGAAGTTAAAATCCACAAATTTGGTATAATAGTGACTTTTTTCGTTTTTCATGTAGTTTGATATTACGTAAATATATTCATTTTTCCAATATTTCGATACTATTTCATGTAGTATCACGATATGTGATTTGGCCTTCAAATCTCAGAATTTCGCATAATATTGCATTTTAAGTAAGTTTTCTTGCATTTTGTTTCGTACGAGAAATCATCGAATTTAGCAATATTTTGACGTTTATCATTCCCTTTTCCTTTGTGTGATTTAATCAAAATATCATCAAATTAGGCAATATTTTGCCGTTTTTCCTCGTTTTTGTGAATTTTCAGTTTATTAGTATTAACTCAATAAATATACAATTAAAATGATGCAAACACATAATTGATTAGATTATAACCTTAAATACTTCATTTTCAATCATATATTTGTTTCTCTTTAAAATACTGAGTAAGATATTGAAAAGGGGGAGAAGTTCTGTTTTATTGCATATATCGACGTTTCAGCCGGATTAGAGCGGTTTTACGTGTACATCTTCCATCGGTAATATAAACGGAAAATCAGGAACATTTTAGTTAATTCTAATGAAAACACATTGATTTTTATAATTTGTATTGGAAACAACATTGTCATATGTCTTTTCATGGATCTAAATAGTACGAAACCTCGCTTTATGATTCGAAGTTAAAATCCTCAAATTTGGTAAAATAGTGACTTTTTTCACGTTTTTCATGTAGTTTGATATTACGTATATATATTCATTTTTACCAATATTTCGATACTAATTCATGTAGTGTCACGATATGTGATTTGGCCTTCAAATCTCAGAATTTCGCATAATATTGCATTTTAAGCAAGTTTTCTTGCATTTTGTTTCGTATGAGAAATCATCGAATTTAGCAATATTTTGACGTTTATCATTACCTTTTCCTTTATGTGATTTAATCAAAATATCATCGAATTAGGCAATATTTTGCCGTTTTTCCACGTTTTTGTGAATTTTCAGTTTATTAGTATTAATTCATTAAATATACAATAAAAATGATGCAAACACATAATTGATTAGATAGTAACCTTAAATACTTCATTTTCAATCATCTATTTGTTTCTCGTTAAAATACTGAGTAAGATATTGAAAAGGGGAGAAGTTCGGTTTTTATTGCATATATCGACGTTTCAGCCGGAATAGAGCGGTTTTACGTGTACATCTTCCATCGGTAATATAAACGGAAAATCAGGAACATTTTAGTTAATTCTAATGAAAACACATTGATTTTTATAATTTGTATTGGAAACAACATTGTCATATGTCTTTTCATGGATCTAAATAGTACGAAACCTCGCTTTATGATTCGAAGTTAAAATCCACAAATTTGGTATAATAGTGACTTTTTTCGTTTTTCATGTAGTTTGATATTACGTAAATATATTCATTTTTCCAATATTTCGATACTATTTCATGTAGTATCACGATATGTGATTTGGCCTTCAAATCTCAGAATTTCGCAATATTATGCGAAATTCTGAGATTTGAAGGCCAAATCACATATCGTGATACTACATGAAATAGTATCGAAATATTGGTAAAAATGAATATATTTACGTAATATCAAACTACATGAAAAACCTGAAAAAAGTCACGATTATACCAAATTTGAGGATTTTAACTTCGAATCATAAAGCGAGGTTTCGTACTATTTAGATCCATGAAAAGACATATGACAATGTTGTTTCCAATACAAATTATAAAAATCAATGTGTTTTCATTAGAATTAACTAAAATGTTCCTGATTTTCCGTTTATATTACCGATGGAAGATGTCCACGTAAAACCGCTCTAATCCGGCTGAAACGTCGATATATGCAATAAAAACAGAACTTCTCCCCTTTTCAATATCTTAATCAGTATTTTAAAGAGAAACAAATAAATGATTGAAAATGAAGTATTTAAGGTTATAATCTAATCAATTATGTGTTTGCATCATTTTTATTGTATATTTATTGAGTTAATACTAATAAACTGAAAATTCACAAAAACGTGGAAAAACGGCAAAATATTGCCTAATTCGATGATATTTTGATTAAATGACATGAAGGAAAAGGGAATGATAAACGTCAAAATATTGCTAAATTCGATGATTTCTCGTACGAAACAAAATGCAAGAAAACTTGCTTAAAATGCAATATTATGCGAAATTCTGAGATTTGAAGGCCAAATCACAGATCGTGATACTACATGAAATAGTATCGAAATATTGGGAAAAATTAATATATATACGTAATATCAAACTACATGAAAAACGTGAAAAAAGTCACTATTATACCAAATTTGAGGATTTTAAATTCGAATCATAAAGCGAGGTTTCGTACTATTTAGATCCATGAAAAGACATATGACAATGTTGTTTCCAATACAAATTATAAAAATCAATGTGTTTTCATTAGAATTAACTAAAATGTTCCTGATTTTCCGTTTATATTACCGATGGAAGATGTACACGCAAAACCCTTCTATTCCGGCTGAAACGTCGATATATGCAATAAAAACCGAACTTCTCCCCTTTTCAATATCTTACTCAGTATTTAAAAGAGAAACAAATAGATGATTGAAAATGAAGTAATTAAGGTTACAATCTAATCAATTATGTGTTTGCATCATTTTTATTGTATATTTATTGAGTTAATACTAATAAACTGAAAATTCACAAAAACGTGGAAAAACGGCAAAATATTGCCTAATTCGATGATATTTTGATTAAATCACATAAAGGAAAAGAGAAATAAAATAAAGGGAAAAGGGAAAAAAAATAAACGTCAAAATATTGCTAAATTCGATGATTTCTGGTACGAAACAAAATGCAAGAAAACTTGCTTAAAATGCAATATTATGCGAAATTCTGAGATTCGAAGGCCAAATCACATATCGTGATACTACATGAAATAGTATCGAAATATAGGTAAAAATGAATATATTTACGTAATATCAAACTACATGAAAAACGTGAAAAAGTCAATATTTAACTATATTTGAGGATTTTAACTTCAAATCATAGAGCGAGGTTTCGTATTATTTAGATCCAAGAAAAGACATATGAAAATGTTGTTTCCAATACAAATGATAAAAATCAATGTATTTTCATTAGTGTTAACTAAAATGTTCCTGATTTTCCGTTTATATTACCGATGGAAGATGTACACGAAAATCGCTCTATTCCGGCTGAAACGTCGATATATGCAATAAAAACAGAACTTCTCCCCTTTTCAATATCTTACTCAGTATTTTAACGAGAAACTAATAGTTGATTGAAAATGAAGTATTTAAGGTTATTATCTAATCAATTATGTGTTTGCCTCATTTTTATCGTATATATAATGAATTAATACCCATAGACTGAAAATTCACAAAAACGAGGAAAAATGGCAAAATATTGCCTAATTCGATCATATTTTGTTTAAATCAAACAAAGGAAAAGGGGATGATAAACGTCAAAATATTGCTAAATTCGATGATTTCTCGTACGAAACAAAATGCAAGAAAACTTGCTTAAAATGCAATATTGTGCGAAATTCTGAGATTTGAAGGCCAAATCACATATCGTTATACTACATGAAATAGAATCGAAATATTGGTAAAAATGAATGTATTTACGTAGTATCAAACTACATGAAAAACTTGAAAAAAAAGTAACTATTTAACCATATTTGAGGATTTTAACTTCAAATCATAGAGCGAGGTTTCGTATTATTTAGATCCAAGAAAAGACATATGAAAATGTTGTTTCCAATACAAATGATAAAAATCAATGTATTTTCAATAGTATTAACACTTTCGCGCTTTATATTAGAGATAACTCGTCACTGGTTTTTCTTACGATTCCGCATAACTGCCTACTTTTCTCGTCAATCGAAAAAATATTTCTATAAATTCCATTTTTAAACTGAAATGGATGGGGATACTTTTGTTTTGTAGAGAATTTATTTGCGAATTTTTTTGGTACCAGAATGAATATTATATCACATAAACTTCTATGAGTAAAAAAAAAAATACACAAAGTATGTTTGGGGGTGTGGCGAGCGTGTGGCAGTGGGTTCCCCTTTAGCCGTTGATATATCCAACACGTGGGAAATATTTGTATGTGTTATGTATATGTCTGTGTAGGGAATTTTACTGCGATCACTGTCATACAAATTATAAAATGTTTCAACAAGTATAAACATGACAAACATCAAACGAACAAAAACAATGCGTTCGTTTCTGCCGCGAACGCATACTGAGCGACGTGGTTCTATATTTGGCGCTTCTCTTACACATGCTTTGTACCAATGTTTACAGTTCATCTTATAGGAAATTTTATTGCGAACACATTGGTATAAAAAAGAAATACGTACATAGAAAAGTAGGGTCAGGAAACGTATAAACTTTCCAAGCATGATTTCCCCCCGGTGTTTTCGCCAGTGCGCTCGCGGCTAACTACTCTCCACTTCACACACTGTTGCGGGTGGGCAATTACCTATATTAAACATTCATATGCATATGTCCGTGTAGAGAATTTTATTGCGATTCCAATGATACCAAAATTAGCGATGTAGGACAACTGTAGGCTTCGCAACCATTAAGAAAGTGGAAACATTTTGTTGCTGTTTGGCGCTCTCGGCGAGTGATCTGCATAGTTTTTTATTTGGTGTTGATACTCCTTATGCTTGGGCGGCATTTTATAGGTATGCTCTGATAGACAATTTCATTGCGAACACAGTGATACCAAATTTAAATACGTGCGCCTTCAATTATTGTCAGGACAGTCAAAAGAGTGTACACTTTTTCGGTCTTACCGCGTAGGCGCGCGAAGTGCCGAAAGCATCTGGGGTATTGTTTTTTTTTGAGCGCCGAGAGCGCGAAAGTGTTAACTAAAATGTTCCTGATTTTCCGTTTATATTACCGATGGAAGATGTACATCTTCCATCGGTAATATAAACGGAAAATCAGGAACATTTTAGTTAATTCTAATGAAAACACATTGATTTTTATAATTTGTATTGGAAACAACATTGTCATATGTCTTTTCATGGATCTAAATAGTACGAAACCTCGCTTTATGATTCGAAGTTAAAATCCACAAATTTGGTATAATAGTGACTTTTTTCGTTTTTCATGTAGTTTGATATTACGTAAATATATTCATTTTTCCAATATTTCGATACTATTTCATGTAGTATCACGATATGTGATTTGGCCTTCAAATCTCAGAAATTTCGCAATATTATGCGAAATTCTGAGATTTGAAGGCCAAATCACATATCGTGATACTACATGAAATAGTATCGAAATATTGGTAAAAATGAATATATTTACGTAATATCAAACTACATGAAAAACCTGAAAAAAGTCACGATTATACCAAATTTGAGGATTTTAACTTCGAATCATAAAGCGAGGTTTCGTACTATTTAGATCCATGAAAAGACATATGACAATGTTGTTTCCAATACAAATTATAAAAATCAATGTGTTTTCATTAGAATTAACTAAAATGTTCCTGATTTTCCGTTTATATTACCGATGGAAGATGTCCACGTAAAACCGCTCTAATCCGGCTGAAACGTCGATATATGCAATAAAAACAGAACTTCTCCCCTTTTCAATATCTTAATCAGTATTTTAAAGAGAAACAAATAAATGATTGAAAATGAAGTATTTAAGGTTATAATCTAATCAATTATGTGTTTGCATCATTTTTATTGTATATTTATTGAGTTAATACTAATAAACTGAAAATTCACAAAAACGTGGAAAAACGGCAAAATATTGCCTAATTCGATGATATTTTGATTAAATGACATGAAGGAAAAGGGAATGATAAACGTCAAAATATTGCTAAATTCGATGATTTCTCGTACGAAACAAAATGCAAGAAAACTTGCTTAAAATGCAATATTATGCGAAATTCTGAGATTTGAAGGCCAAATCACAGATCGTGATACTACATGAAATAGTATCGAAATATTGGGAAAAATTAATATATATACGTAATATCAAACTACATGAAAAACGTGAAAAAAATCACTATTATACCAAATTTGAGGATTTTAAATTCGAATCATAAAGCGAGGTTTCGTACTATTTAGATCCATGAAAAGACATATGACAATGTTGTTTCCAATACAAATTATAAAAATCAATGTGTTTTCATTAGAATTAACTAAAATGTTCCTGATTTTCCGTTTATATTACCGATGGAAGATGTACACGCAAAACCCTTCTATTCCGGCTGAAACGTCGATATATGCAATAAAAACCGAACTTCTCCCTTTTCAATATCTTACTCAGTATTTAAAAGAGAAACAAATAGATGATTGAAAATGAAGTAATTAAGGTTACAATCTAATCAATTATGTGTTTGCATCATTTTTATTGTATATTTATTGAGTTAATACTAATAAACTGAAAATTCACAAAAACGTGGAAAAACGGCAAAATATTGCCTAATTCGATGATATTTTGATTAAATCACATAAAGGAAAAGAGAAATAAAATAAAGGGAAAAGGGAAAAAAAATAAACGTCAAAATATTGCTAAATTCGATGATTTCTGGTACGAAACAAAATGCAAGAAAACTTGCTTAAAATGCAATATTATGCGAAATTCTGAGATTCGAAGGCCAAATCACATATCGTGATACTACATGAAATAGTATCGAAATATAGGTAAAAATGAATATATTTACGTAATATCAAACTACATGAAAAACGTGAAAAAGTCAATATTTAACTATATTTGAGGATTTTAACTTCAAATCATAGAGCGAGGTTTCGTATTATTTAGATCCAAGAAAAGACATATGAAAATGTTGTTTCCAATACAAATGATAAAAATCAATGTATTTTCATTAGTGTTAACTAAAATGTTCCTGATTTTCCGTTTATATTACCGATGGAAGATGTACACGAAAATCGCTCTATTCCGGCTGAAACGTCGATATATGCAATAAAAACAGAACTTCTCCCCTTTTCAATATCTTACTCAGTATTTTAACGAGAAACTAATAGTTGATTGAAAATGAAGTATTTAAGGTTATTATCTAATCAATTATGTGTTTGCCTCATTTTTATCGTATATATAATGAATTAATACCCATAGACTGAAAATTCACAAAAACGAGGAAAAATGGCAAAATATTGCCTAATTCGATCATATTTTGTTTAAATCAAACAAAGGAAAAGGGGATGATAAACGTCAAAATATTGCTAAATTCGATGATTTCTCGTACGAAACAAAATGCAAGAAAACTTGCTTAAAATGCAATATTGTGCGAAATTCTGAGATTTGAAGGCCAAATCACATATCGTTATACTACATGAAATAGAATCGAAATATTGGTAAAAATGAATGTATTTACGTAGTATCAAACTACATGAAAAACTTGAAAAAAAAGTAACTATTTAACCATATTTGAGGATTTTAACTTCAAATCATAGAGCGAGGTTTCGTATTATTTAGATCCAAGAAAAGACATATGAAAATGTTGTTTCCAATACAAATGATAAAAATCAATGTATTTTCAATAGTATTAACACTTTCGCGCTTTATATTAGAGATAACTCGTCACTGGTTTTTCTTACGATTCCGCATAACTGCCTACTTTTCTCGTCAATCGAAAAAATATTTCTATAAATTCCATTTTTAAACTGAAATGGATGGGGATACTTTTGTTTTGTAGAGAATTTATTTGCGAATTTTTTTGGTACCAGAATGAATATTATATCACATAAACTTCTATGAGTAAAAAAAAAAATACACAAAGTATGTTTGGGGGTGTGGCGAGCGTGTGGCAGTGGGTTCCCCTTTAGCCGTTGATATATCCAACACGTGGGAAATATTTGTATGTGTTATGTATATGTCTGTGTAGGGAATTTTACTGCGATCACTGTCATACAAATTATAAAATGTTTCAACAAGTATAAACATGACAAACATCAAACGAACAAAAACAATGCGTTCGTTTCTGCCGCGAACGCATACTGAGCGACGTGGTTCTATATTTGGCGCTTCTCTTACACATGCTTTGTACCAATGTTTACAGTTCATCTTATAGGAAATTTTATTGCGAACACATTGGTATAAAAAAGAAATACGTACATAGAAAAGTAGGGTCAGGAAACGTATAAACTTTCCAAGCATGATT
>NW_027190682.1:0-29602 GCF_040958095.1 Procambarus clarkii
ATGTGGTACATCACACTTTTTCGTTATATGTTCTGAGCAGGGTGCTTATTGGGCGACCATTTGAAACTAATTTGAACGATGTAACGACATCACCTTAACGTATTAGATATATATAGGGTAGACTCGGTGTCGCTGTCATTTTCCGCACGGGTAACCTGCTGTCTGAGAGAACCATGCGAGGGAGCCTTCTGACGGACCATTTGAAACTAATTTGAACGATGTAACGACATCACCTTAACGTATTAGATATATATAGGGTATACTCGGTGTCGCTGTCATTTTCCGCACGGGTAACCTGCTGTCTGAGAGAACCATGCGAGGGAGCCTTCTGACGGACCATTTGAAACTAATTTGAACGATGTAACGACATCACCTTAACGTATTAGATATATATAGGGTATACTCGGTGTCGCTGTGATTTTCCGCACGGGTAACCTGCTGTCTGAGAGAACCATCCGAGGGAGCCTTCTGACGGACCATTTGAAACTAATTTGAACGATGTAACGACATCACCTTAACGTATTAGATATATATAGGGTAGACTCGGTGTCGCTGTCATTTTCCGCACGGGTAACTTGCTGTCTGAGAGAACCATGTGAGGGAGCCTTCTGACGGACCATTTGAAACTAATTTGAACGATGTAACGACATCACCTTAACGTATTAGATATATATAGGGTAGACAAGGTGTCGCTGTCATTTTCCGCAGGGGTAACCTGCTGTCTGAGAGAACCATGCGAGGGAGCCTTCTGACGGACCATTTGAAACTAATTTGAACGATGTAACGACATCACCTTAACGTATTAGATATATATAGGGTAGACTCGGTATCGCTGTCATTTTCCGCAGGGGTAACCTGCTGTCTGAGAGAACCATGCGAGGGAGCCTTCTGACGGACCATTTGAAACTAATTTGAACGATGTAACGACATCACCTTAACGTATTAGATATATATAGGGTATACTCGGTGTCGCTGTCATTTTCCGCACGGGTAACCTGCTGTCTGATAGAACCATGCGAGGGAGCCTTCTGACGGATATTGGCGCATTGGCAACATTTGTCTCGTTGTGGGAATCTTTGGTGGGAATCTCAATTAAAACATTAACTATATTATACACTATGTTTGCATCCCATCCTCAAAATAAAGAGCTTATCAATTCCATGTCGCAATATAAATGTTCTTAACACAATTCACAATGGAGTATGCTTAGACTGAGTAAAAACTTCCCTCATCTAATGTTTAAAGGAGTAAAATTTGTTGAATCATTAATGCCTCATTAAATCTTATGAAGCGCAAAGATTTATAGACTTCAAATACAAAGTTCAAAATACACTGAATACAACACCATGAAAAGTGGATGAATTGCAATCGGTGTGGTATGCACATGTAAGCTGCAAAGCTGAAGTACTGTGCATTATTAAAAGAATTTTTTTAGGAGGGATATTTCTGCGCGGGCCCTAAGCCTTTGGTTGGCTTACTAACTGTTCTTTATATGTTCAGAACAGGGTGCTTATTGGGCGTCCATTTGAAACTCATTTGAACGATGTAACGACATCACCTTAACGTATTCGATATATATAGGGTAGACTGGGTGTTGGTGTCATTTTCCGCACGGGTAACCTGCTGTCTGAGAGAACCATGCTAGGTAGCCTTCAGACAGATACTGGCGTATTGGCAACATTTGTTTCGTTGTGGTAAACTTTGGTGGGAATCTCAATTCAAACATAAAGTATATTATACACTATGTTTGCATCCCATCCTGGCCGAACATTTGCAACTCAAATGAACGATGTAATGACATCACCTTAACGTATTCGATACATATAGGGTAGACTTGGTGTTTTTTTCACATTCCTCATGTGTAATCTGCTGTTTTAGAGAACAATGCGAAGGAGCCTACAGACGAGTATTGACGAATTGTCGACATAGTGTCTCGTTGTTGCTAGAGAAAAGGAGCAAATGTTTTCCATTATTTTGTTTTTAGGCTCCAGTCTTTTCCCTCAATGCAAGGTGCTAGTTCTCGTTTCCGGTGCGGTCGCGATCATGTGCTCACCTCACTTAGATGTGCTTATTCTGGAGGAAATCGAGCCGAAAAATTTACCTTTCTCCAGAAATCGAATGTGGTACATCACACTTTTTCGTTATATGTTCTGAGCAGGGTGCTTATTGGGCGACCATTTGAAACTAATTTGAACGATGTAACGACATCACCTTAACGTATTAGATATATATAGGGTAGACTCGGTGTCGCTGTCATTTTCCGCACGAGTAACCTGCTGTCTGAGAGAACCATGCGAGGGAGCCTTCTGACGGACCATTTGAAACTAATTTGAACGATGTAACGACATCACCTTAACGTATTAGATATATATAGGGTATACTCGGTGTCGCTGTCATTTTCCGCACGGGTAACCTGCTGTCTGAGAGAACCATCCGAGGGAGCCTTCTGACGGACCATTTGAAACTAATTTGAACGATGTAACGACATCACCTTAACGTATTAGATATATATAGGGTAGACTCGGTGTCGCTGTCATTTTCCGCACGGGTAACCTGCTGTCTGAGAGAACCATGTGAGGGAGCCTTCTGACGGACCATTTGAAACTAATTTGAACGATGTAACGACATCACCTTAACGTATTAGATATATATAGGGTAGACAAGGTGTCGCTGTCATTTTCCGCACGAGTAACCTGCTGTCTGAGAGAACCATGCGAGGGAGCCTTCTGACGGACCATTTGAAACTAATTTGAACGATGTAACGACATCACCTTAACGTATTAGATATATATAGGGTAGACAAGGTGTCGCTGTCATTTTCCGCAGGGGTAACCTGCTGTCTGAGAGAACCATGCGAGGGAGCCTTCTGACGGACCATTTGAAACTAATTTGAACGATGTAACGACATCACCTTAACGTATTAGATATATATAGGGTAGACTCGGTATCGCTGTCATTTTCCGCACGGGTAACCTGCTGTCTGAGAGAACCATGCGAGGGAGCCTTCTGACGGACCATTTGAAACTAATTTGAACGATGTAACGACATCACCTTAACGTATTAGATATATATAGGGTATACTCGGTGTCGCTGTCATTTTCCGCACGGGTAACCTGCTGTCTGATAGAACCATGCGAGGGAGCCTTCTGACGGATATTGGCGCATTGGCAACATTTGTCTCGTTGTGGGAATCTTTGGTGGGAATCTCAATTAAAACATTAACTATATTATACACTATGTTTGCATCCCATCCTCAAAATAAAGAGCTTATCAATTCCATGTCGCAATATAAATGTTCTTAACACAATTCACAATGGAGTATGCTTAGACTGAGTAAAAACTTCCCTCATCTAATGTTTAAAGGAGTAAAATTTGTTGAATCATTAATGCCTCATTAAATCTTATGAAGCGCAAAGATTTATAGACTTCAAATACAAAGTTCAAAATACACTGAATACAACACCATGAAAAGTGGATGAATTGCAATCGGTGTGGTATGCACATGTAAGCTGCAAAGCTGAAGTACTGTGCATTATTAAAAGAATTTTTTTAGGAGGGATATTTCTGCGCGGGCCCTAAGCCTTTGGTTGGCTTACTAACTGTTCTTTATATGTTCAGAACAGGGTGCTTATTGGGCGTCCATTTGAAACTCATTTGAACGATGTAACGACATCACCTTAACGTATTCGATATATATAGGGTAGACTGGGTGTTGGTGTCATTTTCCGCACGGGTAACCTGCTGTCTGAGAGAACCATGCTAGGTAGCCTTCAGACAGATACTGGCGTATTGGCAACATTTGTTCCGTTGTGGTAAACTTTGGTGGGAATCTCAATTCAAACATAAAGTATATTATACACTATGTTTGCATCCCATCCTGGCCGAACATTTGCATCTCAAATGAACGATGTAATGACATCACCTTAACGTATTCGATACATATGGGGTAGACTTGGTGTTTTTTTCACATTCCTCATGTGTAATCTGCTGTTTTAGAGAACAATGCGAAGGAGCCTACAGACGAGTATTGACGAATTGTCGACATAGTGTCTCGTTGTTGCTAGAGAAAAGGAGCAAATGTTTTCCATTATTTTGTTTTTAGGCTCCAGTCTTTTCCCTCAATGCAAGGTGCTAGTTCTCGTTTCCGGTGCGGTCGCGATCATGTGCTCACCTCACTTAGATGTGCTTATTCTGGAGGAAATCGAGCCGAAAAATTTACCTTTCTCCAGAAATCGAATGTGGTACATCACACTTTTTCGTTATATGTTCTGAGCAGGGTGCTTATTGGGCGACCATTTGAAACTAATTTGAACGATGTAACGACATCACCTTAACGTATTAGATATATATAGGGTAGACTCGGTGTCGCTGTCATTTTCCGCACGGGTAACCTGCTGTCTGAGAGAACCATGCGAGGGAGCCTTCTGACGGACCATTTGAAACTAATTTGAACGATGTAACGACATCACCTTAACGTATTAGATATATATAGGGTATACTCGGTGTCGCTGTGATTTTCCGCACGGGTAACCTGCTGTCTGAGAGAACCATCCGAGGGAGCCTTCTGACGGACCATTTGAAACTAATTTGAACGATGTAACGACATCACCTTAACGTATTAGATATATATAGGGTAGACTCGGTGTCGCTGTCATTTTCCGCACGGGTAACTTGCTGTCTGAGAGAACCATGTGAGGGAGCCTTCTGACGGACCATTTGAAACTAATTTGAACGATGTAACGACATCACCTTAACGTATTAGATATATATAGGGTAGACAAGGTGTCGCTGTCATTTTCCGCAGGGGTAACCTGCTGTCTGAGAGAACCATGCGAGGGAGCCTTCTGACGGACCATTTGAAACTAATTTGAACGATGTAACGACATCACCTTAACGTATTAGATATATATAGGGTAGACTCGGTATCGCTGTCATTTTCCGCAGGGGTAACCTGCTGTCTGAGAGAACCATGCGAGGGAGCCTTCTGACGGACCATTTGAAACTAATTTGAACGATGTAACGACATCACCTTAACGTATTAGATATATATAGGGTATACTCGGTGTCGCTGTCATTTTCCGCACGGGTAACCTGCTGTCTGATAGAACCATGCGAGGGAGCCTTCTGACGGATATTGGCGCATTGGCAACATTTGTCTCGTTGTGGGAATCTTTGGTGGGAATCTCAATTAAAACATTAACTATATTATACACTATGTTTGCATCCCATCCTCAAAATAAAGAGCTTATCAATTCCATGTCGCAATATAAATGTTCTTAACACAATTCACAATGGAGTATGCTTAGACTGAGTAAAAACTTCCCTCATCTAATGTTTAAAGGAGTAAAATTTGTTGAATCATTAATGCCTCATTAAATCTTATGAAGCGCAAAGATTTATAGACTTCAAATACAAAGTTCAAAATACACTGAATACAACACCATGAAAAGTGGATGAATTGCAATCGGTGTGGTATGCACATGTAAGCTGCAAAGCTGAAGTACTGTGCATTATTAAAAGAATTTTTTTAGGAGGGATATTTCTGCGCGGGCCCTAAGCCTTTGGTTGGCTTACTAACTGTTCTTTATATGTTCAGAACAGGGTGCTTATTGGGCGTCCATTTGAAACTCATTTGAACGATGTAACGACATCACCTTAACGTATTCGATATATATAGGGTAGACTGGGTGTTGGTGTCATTTTCCGCACGGGTAACCTGCTGTCTGAGAGAACCATGCTAGGTAGCCTTCAGACAGATACTGGCGTATTGGCAACATTTGTTCCGTTGTGGTAAACTTTGGTGGGAATCTCAATTCAAACATAAAGTATATTATACACTATGTTTGCATCCCATCCTGGCCGAACATTTGCATCTCAAATGAACGATGTAATGACATCACCTTAACGTATTCGATACATATGGGGTAGACTTGGTGTTTTTTTCACATTCCTCATGTGTAATCTGCTGTTTTAGAGAACAATGCGAAGGAGCCTACAGACGAGTATTGACGAATTGTCGACATAGTGTCTCGTTGTTGCTAGAGAAAAGGAGCAAATGTTTTCCATTATTTTGTTTTTAGGCTCCAGTCTTTTCCCTCAATGCAAGGTGCTAGTTCTCGTTTCCGGTGCGGTCGCGATCATGTGCTCACCTCACTTAGATGTGCTTATTCTGGAGGAAATCGAGCCGAAAAATTTACCTTTCTCCAGAAATCGAATGTGGTACATCACACTTTTTCGTTATATGTTCTGAGCAGGGTGCTTATTGGGCGACCATTTGAAACTAATTTGAACGATGTAACGACATCACCTTAACGTATTAGATATATATAGGGTAGACTCGGTGTCGCTGTCATTTTCCGCACGAGTAACCTGCTGTCTGAGAGAACCATGCGAGGGAGCCTTCTGATGGACCATTTGAAACTAATTTGAACGATGTAACGACATCACCTTAACGTATTAGATATATATAGGGTATACTCGGTGTCGCTGTCATTTTCCGCACGGGTAACCTGCTGTCTGAGTGAACCATCCGAGGGAGCCTTCTGACGGACCATTTGAAACTAATTTGAACGATGTAACGACATCACCTTAACGTATTAGATATATATAGGGTAGACTCGGTGTCGCTGTCATTTTCCGCACGGGTAACCTGCTGTCTGAGAGAACCATGTGAGGGAGCCTTCTGACGGACCATTTGAAACTAATTTGAACGATGTAACGACATCACCTTAACGTATTAGATATATATAGGGTAGACAAGGTGTCGCTGTCATTTTCCGCACGAGTAACCTGCTGTCTGAGAGAACCATGCGAGGGAGCCTTCTGACGGACCATTTGAAACTAATTTGAACGATGTAACGACATCACCTTAACGTATTAGATATATATAGGGTATACTCGGTGTCGCTGTCATTTTCCGCACGGGTAACCTGCTGTCTGAGAGAACCATGCGAGGGAGCCTTCTGACGGACCATTTGAAACTAATTTGAACGATGTAACGACATCATCTTAACGTATTAGATATATATAGGGTAGACTCGGTGTCGCTGTCATTTTCCGCACGGGTAACCTGCTGTCTGAGAGAACCATGTGAGGGAGCCTTCTGACGGACCATTTGAAACTAATTTGAACGATGTAACGACATCACCTTAACGTATTAGATATATATAGGGTAGACAAGGTGTCGCTGTCATTTTCCGCACGAGTAACCTGCTGTCTGAGAGAACCATGCGAGGGAGCCTTCTGACGGACCATTTGAAACTAATTTGAACGATGTAACGACATCACCTTAACGTATTAGATATATATAGGGTATACTCGGTGTCGCTGTCATTTTCCGCACGGGTAACCTGCTGTCTGAGAGAACCATGCGAGGGAGCCTTCTGACGGACCATTTGAAACTAATTTGAACGATGTAACGACATCATCTTAACGTATTAGATATATATAGGGTAGACTCGGTGTCGCTGTCATTTTCCGCACGGGTATCCTGCTGTCTGAGAGAACCATGCGAGGTAACCTTCTGACAGATACTGGCGTATTGGCAACATTTGTTTCGTTGTGGTAAACTTTGGTGGGAATCTCAATTCAAACATAAAGTATATTATACACTATGTTTGCATCCCATCCTGGCCGAACATTTGCAACTCAAATGAACGATGTAATGACATCACCTTAACGTATTCGATACATATAGGGTAGACTTGGTGTTTTTTTCACATTCCTCATGTGTAATCTGCTGTTTTAGAGAACAATGCGAAGGAGCCTACAGACGAGTATTGACGAATTGTCGACATAGTGTCTCGTTGTTGCTAGAGAAAAGGAGCAAATGTTTCCCATTATTTTTTTTTAGGCTCCAGTCTTTTCCCTCAATGCAAAGTGCTAGTTCTCGTTTCCGGTGCGGTCGCGATCATGTGCTCACCTCACTTAGATGTGCTTATTCGGGAGGAAATCGAGCCGAAAAATTTACCTTTCTCCAGAAATCGAATGTGGTACATCACACTTTTTCGTTATATGTTCTGAGCAGGGTGCTTATTGGGCGACCATTTGAAACTAATTTGAACGATGTAACGACATCACCTTAACGTATTAGATATATATAGGGTAGACTCGGTGTCGCTGTGATTTTCCGCACGGGTAACCTGCTGTCTGAGAGAACCATCCGAGGGAGCCTTCTGACGGACCATTTGAAACTAATTTGAACGATGTAACGACATCACCTTAACGTATTAGATATATATAGGGTAGACTCGGTGTCGCTGTCATTTTCCGCACGAGTAACCTGCTGTCTGAGAGAACCATGCGAGGGAGCCTTCTGACGGACCATTTGAAACTAATTTGAACGATGTAACGACATCACCTTAACGTATTAGATATATATAGGGTATACTCGGTGTCGCTGTGATTTTCCGCACGGGTAACCTGCTGTCTGAGAGAACCATCCGAGGGAGCCTTCTGACGGACCATTTGAAACTAATTTGAACGATGTAACGACATCACCTTAACGTATTAGATATATATAGGGTAGACTCGGTGTCGCTGTCATTTTCCGCACGGGTAACCTGCTGTCTGAGAGAACCATGCGAGGGAGCCTTCTGACGGACCAATTGAAACTAATTTGAACGATGTACCGACATCACCTTAACGTATTAGATATATATAGCGTAGACTCGGTGTCGCTGTCATTTTCCGCACGGGTAACCTGCTGTCTGAGAGAACCATGCGAGGGAGCCTTCTGACGGACCATTTGAAACTAATTTGAACGATGTAACGACATCACCTTAACGTATTAGATATATATAGGGTATACTCGGTGTCGCTGTCATTTTCCGCACGGGTAACCTGCTGTCTGATAGAACCATGCGAGGGAGCCTTCTGACGGATATTGGCGCATTGGCAACATTTGTCTCGTTGTGGGAATCTTTGGTGGGAATCTCAATTAAAACATTAACTATATTATACACTATGTTTGCATCCCATCCTCAAAATAAAGAGCTTATCAATTCCATGTCGCAATATAAATGTTCTTAACACAATTCACAATGGAGTATGCTTAGACTGAGTAAAAACTTCCCTCATCTAATGTTTAAAGGAGTAAAATTTGTTGAATCATTAATGCCTCATTAAATCTTATGAAGCGCAAAGATTTATAGACTTCAAATACAAAGTTCAAAATACACTGAATACAACACCATGAAAAGTGGATGAATTGCAATCGGTGTGGTATGCACATGTAAGCTGCAAAGCTGAAGTACTGTGCATTATTAAAAGAATTTTTTTAGGAGGGATATTTCTGCGCGGGCCCTAAGCCTTTGGTTGGCTTACTAAGTGTTCTTTATATGTTCAGAACAGGGTGCTTATTGGGCGTCCATTTGAAACTCATTTGAACGATGTAACGACATCACCTTAACGTATTCGATATATATAGGGTAGACTGGGTGTTGGTGTCATTTTCCGCACGGGTAACCTGCTGTCTGAGAGAACCATGCTAGGTAGCCTTCAGACAGATACTGGCGTATTGGCAACATTTGTTCCGTTGTGGTAAACTTTGGTGGGAATCTCAATTCAAACATAAAGTATATTATACACTATGTTTGCATCCCATCCTGGCCGAACATTTGCATCTCAAATGAACGATGTAATGACATCACCTTAACGTATTCGATACATATGGGGTAGACTTGGTGTTTTTTTCACATTCCTCATGTGTAATCTGCTGTTTTAGAGAACAATGCGAAGGAGCCTACAGACGAGTATTGACGAATTGTCGACATAGTGTCTCGTTGTTGCTAGAGAAAAGGAGCAAATGTTTCCCATTATTTTTTTTTAGGCTCCAGTCTTTTCCCTCAATGCAAAGTGCTAGTTCTCGTTTCCGGTGCGGTCGCGATCATGTGCTCACCTCACTTAGATGTGCTTATTCTGGAGGAAATCGAGCCGAAAAATTTACCTTTCTCCAGAAATCGAATGTGGTACATCACACTTTTTCGTTATATGTTCTGAGCAGGGTGCTTATTGGGCGACCATTTGAAACTAATTTGAACGATGTAACGACATCTCCTTAACGTATTAGATATATATAGGGTAGACTCGGTGTCGCTGTGATTTTCCGCACGGGTAACCTGCTGTCTGAGAGAACCATCCGAGGGAGCCTTCTGACGGACCATTTGAAACTAATTTGAACGATGTAACGACATCACCTTAACGTATTAGATATATATAGGGTAGACTCGGTGTCGCTGTCATTTTCCGCACGAGTAACCTGCTGTCTGAGAGAACCATGCGAGGGAGCCTTCTGACGGACCATTTGAAACTAATTTGAACGATGTAACGACATCACCTTAACGTATTAGATATATATAGGGTATACTCGGTGTCGCTGTGATTTTCCGCACGGGTAACCTGCTGTCTGAGAGAACCATCCGAGGGAGCCTTCTGACGGACCATTTGAAACTAATTTGAACGATGTAACGACATCACCTTAACGTATTAGATATATATAGGGTAGACTCGGTGTCGCTGTCATTTTCCGCACGGGTAACCTGCTGTCTGAGAGAACCATGCGAGGGAGCCTTCTGACGGACCAATTGAAACTAATTTGAACGATGTACCGACATCACCTTAACGTATTAGATATATATAGCGTAGACTCGGTGTCGCTGTCATTTTCCGCACGGGTAACCTGCTGTCTGAGAGAACCATGCGAGGGAGCCTTCTGACGGACCATTTGAAACTAATTTGAACGATGTAACGACATCACCTTAACGTATTAGATATATATAGGGTATACTCGGTGTCGCTGTCATTTTCCGCACGGGTAACCTGCTGTCTGATAGAACCATGCGAGGGAGCCTTCTGACGGATATTGGCGCATTGGCAACATTTGTCTCGTTGTGGGAATCTTTGGTGGGAATCTCAATTAAAACATTAACTATATTATACACTATGTTTGCATCCCATCCTCAAAATAAAGAGCTTATCAATTCCATGTCGCAATATAAATGTTCTTAACACAATTCACAATGGAGTATGCTTAGACTGAGTAAAAACTTCCCTCATCTAATGTTTAAAGGAGTAAAATTTGTTGAATCATTAATGCCTCATTAAATCTTATGAAGCGCAAAGATTTATAGACTTCAAATACAAAGTTCAAAATACACTGAATACAACACCATGAAAAGTGGATGAATTGCAATCGGTGTGGTATGCACATGTAAGCTGCAAAGCTGAAGTACTGTGCATTATTAAAAGAATTTTTTTAGGAGGGATATTTCTGCGCGGGCCCTAAGCCTTTGGTTGGCTTACTAAGTGTTCTTTATATGTTCAGAACAGGGTGCTTATTGGGCGTCCATTTGAAACTCATTTGAACGATGTAACGACATCACCTTAACGTATTCGATATATATAGGGTAGACTGGGTGTTGGTGTCATTTTCCGCACGGGTAACCTGCTGTCTGAGAGAACCATGCTAGGTAGCCTTCAGACAGATACTGGCGTATTGGCAACATTTGTTCCGTTGTGGTAAACTTTGGTGGGAATCTCAATTCAAACATAAAGTATATTATACACTATGTTTGCATCCCATCCTGGCCGAACATTTGCATCTCAAATGAACGATGTAATGACATCACCTTAACGTATTCGATACATATGGGGTAGACTTGGTGTTTTTTTCACATTCCTCATGTGTAATCTGCTGTTTTAGAGAACAATGCGAAGGAGCCTACAGACGAGTATTGACGAATTGTCGACATAGTGTCTCGTTGTTGCTAGAGAAAAGGAGCAAATGTTTTCCATTATTTTGTTTTTAGGCTCCAGTCTTTTCCCTCAATGCAAGGTGCTAGTTCTCGTTTCCGGTGCGGTCGCGATCATGTGCTCACCTCACTTAGATGTGCTTATTCTGGAGGAAATCGAGCCGAAAAATTTACCTTTCTCCAGAAATCGAATGTGGTACATCACACTTTTTCGTTATATGTTCTGAGCAGGGTGCTTATTGGGCGACCATTTGAAACTAATTTGAACGATGTAACGACATCACCTTAACGTATTAGATATATATAGGGTAGACTCGGTGTCGCTGTCATTTTCCGCACGGGTAACCTGCTGTCTGAGAGAACCATGCGAGGGAGCCTTCTGACGGACCATTTGAAACTAATTTGAACGATGTAACGACATCACCTTAACGTATTAGATATATATAGGGTATACTCGGTGTCGCTGTCATTTTCCGCACGGGTAACCTGCTGTCTGAGAGAACCATGCGAGGGAGCCTTCTGACGGACCATTTGAAACTAATTTGAACGATGTAACGACATCACCTTAACGTATTAGATATATATAGGGTATACTCGGTGTCGCTGTGATTTTCCGCACGGGTAACCTGCTGTCTGAGAGAACCATCCGAGGGAGCCTTCTGACGGACCATTTGAAACTAATTTGAACGATGTAACGACATCACCTTAACGTATTAGATATATATAGGGTAGACTCGGTGTCGCTGTCATTTTCCGCACGGGTAACTTGCTGTCTGAGAGAACCATGTGAGGGAGCCTTCTGACGGACCATTTGAAACTAATTTGAACGATGTAACGACATCACCTTAACGTATTAGATATATATAGGGTAGACTCGGTGTCGCTGTCATTTTCCGCACGGGTAACCTGCTGTCTGAGAGAACCATGCGAGGGAGCCTTCTGACGGACCAATTGAAACTAATTTGAACGATGTACCGACATCACCTTAACGTATTAGATATATATAGCGTAGACTCGGTGTCGCTGTCATTTTCCGCACGGGTAACCTGCTGTCTGAGAGAACCATGCGAGGGAGCCTTCTGACGGACCATTTGAAACTAATTTGAACGATGTAACGACATCACCTTAACGTATTAGATATATATAGGGTATACTCGGTGTCGCTGTCATTTTCCGCACGGGTAACCTGCTGTCTGATAGAACCATGCGAGGGAGCCTTCTGACGGATATTGGCGCATTGGCAACATTTGTCTCGTTGTGGGAATCTTTGGTGGGAATCTCAATTAAAACATTAACTATATTATACACTATGTTTGCATCCCATCCTCAAAATAAAGAGCTTATCAATTCCATGTCGCAATATAAATGTTCTTAACACAATTCACAATGGAGTATGCTTAGACTGAGTAAAAACTTCCCTCATCTAATGTTTAAAGGAGTAAAATTTGTTGAATCATTAATGCCTCATTAAATCTTATGAAGCGCAAAGATTTATAGACTTCAAATACAAAGTTCAAAATACACTGAATACAACACCATGAAAAGTGGATGAATTGCAATCGGTGTGGTATGCACATGTAAGCTGCAAAGCTGAAGTACTGTGCATTATTAAAAGAATTTTTTTAGGAGGGATATTTCTGCGCGGGCCCTAAGCCTTTGGTTGGCTTACTAAGTGTTCTTTATATGTTCAGAACAGGGTGCTTATTGGGCGTCCATTTGAAACTCATTTGAACGATGTAACGACATCACCTTAACGTATTCGATATATATAGGGTAGACTGGGTGTTGGTGTCATTTTCCGCACGGGTAACCTGCTGTCTGAGAGAACCATGCTAGGTAGCCTTCAGACAGATACTGGCGTATTGGCAACATTTGTTCCGTTGTGGTAAACTTTGGTGGGAATCTCAATTCAAACATAAAGTATATTATACACTATGTTTGCATCCCATCCTGGCCGAACATTTGCATCTCAAATGAACGATGTAATGACATCACCTTAACGTATTCGATACATATGGGGTAGACTTGGTGTTTTTTTCACATTCCTCATGTGTAATCTGCTGTTTTAGAGAACAATGCGAAGGAGCCTACAGACGAGTATTGACGAATTGTCGACATAGTGTCTCGTTGTTGCTAGAGAAAAGGAGCAAATGTTTTCCATTATTTTGTTTTTAGGCTCCAGTCTTTTCCCTCAATGCAAGGTGCTAGTTCTCGTTTCCGGTGCGGTCGCGATCATGTGCTCACCTCACTTAGATGTGCTTATTCTGGAGGAAATCGAGCCGAAAAATTTACCTTTCTCCAGAAATCGAATGTGGTACATCACACTTTTTCGTTATATGTTCTGAGCAGGGTGCTTATTGGGCGACCATTTGAAACTAATTTGAACGATGTAACGACATCACCTTAACGTATTAGATATATATAGGGTAGACTCGGTGTCGCTGTCATTTTCCGCACGGGTAACCTGCTGTCTGAGAGAACCATGCGAGGGAGCCTTCTGACGGACCATTTGAAACTAATTTGAACGATGTAACGACATCACCTTAACGTATTAGATATATATAGGGTATACTCGGTGTCGCTGTCATTTTCCGCACGGGTAACCTGCTGTCTGAGAGAACCATGCGAGGGAGCCTTCTGACGGACCATTTGAAACTAATTTGAACGATGTAACGACATCACCTTAACGTATTAGATATATATAGGGTATACTCGGTGTCGCTGTGATTTTCCGCACGGGTAACCTGCTGTCTGAGAGAACCATCCGAGGGAGCCTTCTGACGGACCATTTGAAACTAATTTGAACGATGTAACGACATCACCTTAACGTATTAGATATATATAGGGTAGACTCGGTGTCGCTGTCATTTTCCGCACGGGTAACTTGCTGTCTGAGAGAACCATGTGAGGGAGCCTTCTGACGGACCATTTGAAACTAATTTGAACGATGTAACGACATCACCTTAACGTATTAGATATATATAGGGTAGACAAGGTGTCGCTGTCATTTTCCGCAGGGGTAACCTGCTGTCTGAGAGAACCATGCGAGGGAGCCTTCTGACGGACCATTTGAAACTAATTTGAACGATGTAACGACATCACCTTAACGTATTAGATATATATAGGGTAGACTCGGTATTGCTGTCATTTTCCGCACGGGTAACCTGCTGTCTGAGAGAACCATGCGAGGGAGCCTTCTGACGGACCATTTGAAACTAATTTGAACGATGTAACGACATCACCTTAACGTATTAGATATATATAGGGTATACTCGGTGTCGCTGTCATTTTCCGCACGGGTAACCTGCTGTCTGATAGAACCATGCGAGGGAGCCTTCTGACGGATATTGGCGCATTGGCAACATTTGTCTCGTTGTGGGAATCTTTGGTGGGAATCTCAATTAAAACATTAACTATATTATACACTATGTTTGCATCCCATCCTCAAAATAAAGAGCTTATCAATTCCATGTCGCAATATAAATGTTCTTAACACAATTCACAATGGAGTATGCTTAGACTGAGTAAAAACTTCCCTCATCTAATGTTTAAAGGAGTAAAATTTGTTGAATCATTAATGCCTCATTAAATCTTATGAAGCGCAAAGATTTATAGACTTCAAATACAAAGTTCAAAATACACTGAATACAACACCATGAAAAGTGGATGAATTGCAATCGGTGTGGTATGCACATGTAAGCTGCAAAGCTGAAGTACTGTGCATTATTAAAAGAATTTTTTTAGGAGGGATATTTCTGCGCGGGCCCTAAGCCTTTGGTTGGCTTACTAAGTGTTCTTTATATGTTCAGAACAGGGTGCTTATTGGGCGTCCATTTGAAACTCATTTGAACGATGTAACATCACCTTAACGTATTCGATATATATAGGGTAGACTGGGTGTTGGTGTCATTTTCCGCACGGGTAACCTGCTGTCTGAGAGAACCATGCTAGGTAGCCTTCAGACAGATACTGGCGTATTGGCAACATTTGTTTCGTTGTGGTAAACTTTGGTGGGAATCTCAATTCAAACATAAAGTATATTATACACTATGTTTGCATCCCATCCTGGCCGAACATTTGCATCTCAAATGAACGATGTAATGACATCACCTTAACGTATTCGATACATATGGGGTAGACTTGGTGTTTTTTTCACATTCCTCATGTGTAATCTGCTGTTTTAGAGAACAATGCGAAGGAGCCTACAGACGAGTATTGACGAATTGTCGACATAGTGTCTCGTTGTTGCTAGAGAAAAGGAGCAAATGTTTTCCATTATTTTGTTTTTAGGCTCCAGTCTTTTCCCTCAATGCAAGGTGCTAGTTCTCGTTTCCGGTGCGGTCGCGATCATGTGCTCACCTCACTTAGATGTGCTTATTCTGGAGGAAATCGAGCCGAAAAATTTACCTTTCTCCAGAAATCGAATGTGGTACATCACACTTTTTCGTTATATGTTCTGAGCAGGGTGCTTATTGGGCGACCATTTGAAACTAATTTGAACGATGTAACGACATCACCTTAACGTATTAGATATATATAGGGTAGACTCGGTGTCGCTGTCATTTTCCGCACGGGTAACCTGCTGTCTGAGAGAACCATGCGAGGGAGCCTTCTGACGGACCATTTGAAACTAATTTGAACGATGTAACGACATCACCTTAACGTATTAGATATATATAGGGTATACTCGGTGTCGCTGTCATTTTCCGCACGGGTAACCTGCTGTCTGAGAGAACCATGCGAGGGAGCCTTCTGACGGACCATTTGAAACTAATTTGAACGATGTAACGACATCACCTTAACGTATTAGATATATATAGGGTATACTCGGTGTCGCTGTGATTTTCCGCACGGGTAACCTGCTGTCTGAGAGAACCATCCGAGGGAGCCTTCTGACGGACCATTTGAAACTAATTTGAACGATGTAACGACATCACCTTAACGTATTAGATATATATAGGGTAGACTCGGTGTCGCTGTCATTTTCCGCACGGGTAACTTGCTGTCTGAGAGAACCATGTGAGGGAGCCTTCTGACGGACCATTTGAAACTAATTTGAACGATGTAACGACATCACCTTAACGTATTAGATATATATAGGGTAGACAAGGTGTCGCTGTCATTTTCCGCAGGGGTAACCTGCTGTCTGAGAGAACCATGCGAGGGAGCCTTCTGACGGACCATTTGAAACTAATTTGAACGATGTAACGACATCACCTTAACGTATTAGATATATATAGGGTAGACTCGGTATTGCTGTCATTTTCCGCACGGGTAACCTGCTGTCTGAGAGAACCATGCGAGGGAGCCTTCTGACGGACCATTTGAAACTAATTTGAACGATGTAACGACATCACCTTAACGTATTAGATATATATAGGGTATACTCGGTGTCGCTGTCATTTTCCGCACGGGTAACCTGCTGTCTGATAGAACCATGCGAGGGAGCCTTCTGACGGATATTGGCGCATTGGCAACATTTGTCTCGTTGTGGGAATCTTTGGTGGGAATCTCAATTAAAACATTAACTATATTATACACTATGTTTGCATCCCATCCTCAAAATAAAGAGCTTATCAATTCCATGTCGCAATATAAATGTTCTTAACACAATTCACAATGGAGTATGCTTAGACTGAGTAAAAACTTCCCTCATCTAATGTTTAAAGGAGTAAAATTTGTTGAATCATTAATGCCTCATTAAATCTTATGAAGCGCAAAGATTTATAGACTTCAAATACAAAGTTCAAAATACACTGAATACAACACCATGAAAAGTGGATGAATTGCAATCGGTGTGGTATGCACATGTAAGCTGCAAAGCTGAAGTACTGTGCATTATTAAAAGAATTTTTTTAGGAGGGATATTTCTGCGCGGGCCCTAAGCCTTTGGTTGGCTTACTAACTGTTCTTTATATGTTCAGAACAGGGTGCTTATTGGGCGTCCATTTGAAACTCATTTGAACGATGTAACGACATCACCTTAACGTATTCGATATATATAGGGTAGACTGGGTGTTGGTGTCATTTTCCGCACGGGTAACCTGCTGTCTGAGAGAACCATGCTAGGTAGCCTTCAGACAGATACTGGCGTATTGGCAACATTTGTTCCGTTGTGGTAAACTTTGGTGGGAATCTCAATTCAAACATAAAGTATATTATACACTATGTTTGCATCCCATCCTGGCCGAACATTTGCATCTCAAATGAACGATGTAATGACATCACCTTAACGTATTCGATACATATGGGGTAGACTTGGTGTTTTTTTCACATTCCTCATGTGTAATCTGCTGTTTTAGAGAACAATGCGAAGGAGCCTACAGACGAGTATTGACGAATTGTCGACATAGTGTCTCGTTGTTGCTAGAGAAAAGGAGCAAATGTTTTCCATTATTTTGTTTTTAGGCTCCAGTCTTTTCCCTCAATGCAAGGTGCTAGTTCTCGTTTCCGGTGCGGTCGCGATCATGTGCTCACCTCACTTAGATGTGCTTATTCTGGAGGAAATCGAGCCGAAAAATTTACCTTTCTCCAGAAATCGAATGTGGTACATCACACTTTTTCGTTATATGTTCTGAGCAGGGTGCTTATTGGGCGACCATTTGAAACTAATTTGAACGATGTAACGACATCACCTTAACGTATTAGATATATATAGGGTAGACTCGGTGTCGCTGTCATTTTCCGCACGGGTAACCTGCTGTCTGAGAGAACCATGCGAGGGAGCCTTCTGACGGACCATTTGAAACTAATTTGAACGATGTAACGACATCACCTTAACGTATTAGATATATATATAGGGTATACTCGGTGTCGCTGTCATTTTCCGCACGGGTAACCTGCTGTCTGAGAGAACCATGCGAGGGAGCCTTCTGACGGACCATTTGAAACTAATTTGAACGATGTAACGACATCACCTTAACGTATTAGATATATATAGGGTATACTCGGTGTCGCTGTGATTTTCCGCACGGGTAACCTGCTGTCTGAGAGAACCATCCGAGGGAGCCTTCTGACGGACCATTTGAAACTAATTTGAACGATGTAACGACATCACCTTAACGTATTAGATATATATAGGGTAGACTCGGTGTCGCTGTCATTTTCCGCACGGGTAACTTGCTGTCTGAGAGAACCATGCGAGGGAGCCTTCTGACGGACCATTTGAAACTAATTTGAACGATGTAACGACATCACCTTAACGTATTAGATATATATAGGGTAGACAAGGTGTCGCTGTCATTTTCCGCAGGGGTAACCTGCTGTCTGAGAGAACCATGCGAGGGAGCCTTCTGACGGACCATTTGAAACTAATTTGAACGATGTAACGACATCACCTTAACGTATTAGATATATATAGGGTAGACTCGGTATCGCTGTCATTTTCCGCAGGGGTAACCTGCTGTCTGAGAGAACCATGCGAGGGAGCCTTCTGACGGACCATTTGAAACTAATTTGAACGATGTAACGACATCACCTTAACGTATTAGATATATATAGGGTATACTCGGTGTCGCTGTCATTTTCCGCACGGGTAACCTGCTGTCTGAGAGAACCATGCGAGGGAGCCTTCTGACGGACCATTTGAAACTAATTTGAACGATGTAACGACATCACCTTAACGTATTAGATATATATAGGGTATACTCGGTGTCGCTGTCATTTTCCGCACGGGTAACCTGCTGTCTGAGAGAACCATGCGAGGGAGCCTTCTGACGGACCATTTGAAACTAATTTGAACGATGTAACGACATCATCTTAACGTATTAGATATATATAGGGTAGACTCGGTGTCGCTGTCATTTTCCGCACGGGTATCCTGCTGTCTGAGAGAACCATGCGAGGTAACCTTCTGACAGATACTGGCGTATTGGCAACATTTGTTTCGTTGTGGTAAACTTTGGTGGGAATCTCAATTCAAACATAAAGTATATTATACACTATGTTTGCATCCCATCCTGGCCGAACATTTGCATCTCAAATGAACGATGTAATGACATCACCTTAACGTATTCGATACATATAGGGTAGACTTGGTGTTTTTTTCACATTCCTCATGTGTAATCTGCTGTTTTAGAGAACAATGCGAAGGAGCCTACAGACGAGTATTGACGAATTGTCGACATAGTGTCTCGTTGTTGCTAGAGAAAAGGAGCAAATGTTTCCCATTATTTTTTTTTAGGCTCCAGTCTTTTCCCTCAATGCAAAGTGCTAGTTCTCGTTTCCGGTGCGGTCGCGATCATGTGCTCACCTCACTTAGATGTGCTTATTCTGGAGGAAATCGAGCCGAAAAATTTACCTTTCTCCAGAAATCGAATGTGGTACATCACACTTTTTCGTTATATGTTCTGAGCAGGGTGCTTATTGGGCGACCATTTGAAACTAATTTGAACGATGTAACGACATCACCTTAACGTATTAGATATATATAGGGTAGACTCGGTGTCGCTGTCATTTTCCGCACGAGTAACCTGCTGTCTGAGAGAACCATGCGAGGGAGCCTTCTGACGGACCATTTGAAACTAATTTGAACGATGTAACGACATCACCTTAACGTATTAGATATATATAGGGTATACTCGGTGTCGCTGTCATTTTCCGCACGGGTAACCTGCTGTCTGAGAGAACCATCCGAGGGAGCCTTCTGACGGACCATTTGAAACTAATTTGAACGATGTAACGACATCACCTTAACGTATTAGATATATATAGGGTAGACTCGGTGTCGCTGTCATTTTCCGCACGGGTAACCTGCTGTCTGAGAGAACCATGCGAGGGAGCCTTCTGACGGACCATTTGAAACTAATTTGAACGATGTAACGACATCACCTTAACGTATTAGATATATATAGGGTAGACAAGGTGTCGCTGTCATTTTCCGCACGAGTAACCTGCTGTCTGAGAGAACCATGCGAGGGAGCCTTCTGACGGACCATTTGAAACTAATTTGAACGATGTAACGACATCACCTTAACGTATTAGATATATATAGGGTATACTCGGTGTCGCTGTCATTTTCCGCACGGGTAACCTGCTGTCTGAGAGAACCATGCGAGGGAGCCTTCTGACGGACCATTTGAAACTAATTTGAACGATGTAACGACATCATCTTAACGTATTAGATATATATAGGGTAGACTCGGTGTCGCTGTCATTTTCCGCACGGGTATCCTGCTGTCTGAGAGAACCATGCGAGGTAACCTTCTGACAGATACTGGCGTATTGGCAACATTTGTTTCGTTGTGGTAAACTTTGGTGGGAATCTCAATTCAAACATAAAGTATATTATACACTATGTTTGCATCCCATCCTGGCCGAACATTTGCAACTCAAATGAACGATGTAATGACATCACCTTAACGTATTCGATACATATAGGGTAGACTTGGTGTTTTTTTCACATTCCTCATGTGTAATCTGCTGTTTTAGAGAACAATGCGAAGGAGCCTACAGACGAGTATTGACGAATTGTCGACATAGTGTCTCGTTGTTGCTAGAGAAAAGGAGCAAATGTTTCCCATTATTTTTTTTTAGGCTCCAGTCTTTTCCCTCAATGCAAAGTGCTAGTTCTCGTTTCCGGTGCGGTCGCGATCATGTGCTCACCTCACTTAGATGTGCTTATTCTGGAGGAAATCGAGCCGAAAAATTTACCTTTCTCCAGAAATCGAATGTGGTACATCACACTTTTTCGTTATATGTTCTGAGCAGGGTGCTTATTGGGCGACCATTTGAAACTAATTTGAACGATGTAACGACATCACCTTAACGTATTAGATATATATAGGGTAGACTCGGTGTCGCTGTGATTTTCCGCACGGGTAACCTGCTGTCTGAGAGAACCATCCGAGGGAGCCTTCTGACGGACCATTTGAAACTAATTTGAACGATGTAACGACATCACCTTAACGTATTAGATATATATAGGGTAGACTCGGTGTCGCTGTCATTTTCCGCACGAGTAACCTGCTGTCTGAGAGAACCATGCGAGGGAGCCTTCTGACGGACCATTTGAAACTAATTTGAACGATGTAACGACATCACCTTAACGTATTAGATATATATAGGGTATACTCGGTGTCGCTGTGATTTTCCGCACGGGTAACCTGCTGTCTGAGAGAACCATCCGAGGGAGCCTTCTGACGGACCATTTGAAACTAATTTGAACGATGTAACGACATCACCTTAACGTATTAGATATATATAGGGTAGACTCGGTGTCGCTGTCATTTTCCGCACGGGTAACCTGCTGTCTGAGAGAACCATGCGAGGGAGCCTTCTGACGGACCAATTGAAACTAATTTGAACGATGTACCGACATCACCTTAACGTATTAGATATATATAGCGTAGACTCGGTGTCGCTGTCATTTTCCGCACGGGTAACCTGCTGTCTGAGAGAACCATGCGAGGGAGCCTTCTGACGGACCATTTGAAACTAATTTGAACGATGTAACGACATCACCTTAACGTATTAGATATATATAGGGTATACTCGGTGTCGCTGTCATTTTCCGCACGGGTAACCTGCTGTCTGATAGAACCATGCGAGGGAGCCTTCTGACGGATATTGGCGCATTGGCAACATTTGTCTCGTTGTGGGAATCTTTGGTGGGAATCTCAATTAAAACATTAACTATATTATACACTATGTTTGCATCCCATCCTCAAAATAAAGAGCTTATCAATTCCATGTCGCAATATAAATGTTCTTAACACAATTCACAATGGAGTATGCTTAGACTGAGTAAAAACTTCCCTCATCTAATGTTTAAAGGAGTAAAATTTGTTGAATCATTAATGCCTCATTAAATCTTATGAAGCGCAAAGATTTATAGACTTCAAATACAAAGTTCAAAATACACTGAATACAACACCATGAAAAGTGGATGAATTGCAATCGGTGTGGTATGCACATGTAAGCTGCAAAGCTGAAGTACTGTGCATTATTAAAAGAATTTTTTTAGGAGGGATATTTCTGCGCGGGCCCTAAGCCTTTGGTTGGCTTACTAAGTGTTCTTTATATGTTCAGAACAGGGTGCTTATTGGGCGTCCATTTGAAACTCATTTGAACGATGTAACGACATCACCTTAACGTATTCGATATATATAGGGTAGACTGGGTGTTGGTGTCATTTTCCGCACGGGTAACCTGCTGTCTGAGAGAACCATGCTAGGTAGCCTTCAGACAGATACTGGCGTATTGGCAACATTTGTTCCGTTGTGGTAAACTTTGGTGGGAATCTCAATTCAAACATAAAGTATATTATACACTATGTTTGCATCCCATCCTGGCCGAACATTTGCATCTCAAATGAACGATGTAATGACATCACCTTAACGTATTCGATACATATGGGGTAGACTTGGTGTTTTTTTCACATTCCTCATGTGTAATCTGCTGTTTTAGAGAACAATGCGAAGGAGCCTACAGACGAGTATTGACGAATTGTCGACATAGTGTCTCGTTGTTGCTAGAGAAAAGGAGCAAATGTTTCCCATTATTTTTTTTTAGGCTCCAGTCTTTTCCCTCAATGCAAAGTGCTAGTTCTCGTTTCCGGTGCGGTCGCGATCATGTGCTCACCTCACTTTGATGTGCTTATTCTGGAGGAAATCGAGCCGAAAAATTTACCTTTCTCCAGAAATCGAATGTGGTACATCACACTTTTTCGTTATATGTTCTGAGCAGGGTGCTTATTGGGCGACCATTTGAAACTAATTTGAACGATGTAACGACATCTCCTTAACGTATTAGATATATATAGGGTAGACTCGGTGTCGCTGTGATTTTCCGCACGGGTAACCTGCTGTCTGAGAGAACCATCCGAGGGAGCCTTCTGACGGACCATTTGAAACTAATTTGAACGATGTAACGACATCACCTTAACGTATTAGATATATATAGGGTAGACTCGGTGTCGCTGTCATTTTCCGCACGAGTAACCTGCTGTCTGAGAGAACCATGCGAGGGAGCCTTCTGACGGACCATTTGAAACTAATTTGAACGATGTAACGACATCACCTTAACGTATTAGATATATATAGGGTATACTCGGTGTCGCTGTGATTTTCCGCACGGGTAACCTGCTGTCTGAGAGAACCATCCGAGGGAGCCTTCTGACGGACCATTTGAAACTAAT
Organism: Procambarus clarkii; assembly: GCF_040958095.1. Classification (NCBI taxonomy): domain Eukaryota; kingdom Metazoa; phylum Arthropoda; class Malacostraca; order Decapoda; family Cambaridae; genus Procambarus; species Procambarus clarkii. The sequence goes on from NW_027190682.1 coordinate 23,887, forward strand.
TTGAACGATGTAACGACATCACCTTAACGTATTAGATATATATAGGGTAGACTCGGTGTCGCTGTCATTTTCCGCACGGGTAACCTGCTGTCTGAGAGAACCATGCGAGGGAGCCTTCTGACGGACCAATTGAAACTAATTTGAACGATGTACCGACATCACCTTAACGTATTAGATATATATAGCGTAGACTCGGTGTCGCTGTCATTTTCCGCACGGGTAACCTGCTGTCTGAGAGAACCATGCGAGGGAGCCTTCTGACGGACCATTTGAAACTAATTTGAACGATGTAACGACATCACCTTAACGTATTAGATATATATAGGGTATACTCGGTGTCGCTGTCATTTTCCGCACGGGTAACCTGCTGTCTGATAGAACCATGCGAGGGAGCCTTCTGACGGATATTGGCGCATTGGCAACATTTGTCTCGTTGTGGGAATCTTTGGTGGGAATCTCAATTAAAACATTAACTATATTATACACTATGTTTGCATCCCATCCTCAAAATAAAGAGCTTATCAATTCCATGTCGCAATATAAATGTTCTTAACACAATTCACAATGGAGTATGCTTAGACTGAGTAAAAACTTCCCTCATCTAATGTTTAAAGGAGTAAAATTTGTTGAATCATTAATGCCTCATTAAATCTTATGAAGCGCAAAGATTTATAGACTTCAAATACAAAGTTCAAAATACACTGAATACAACACCATGAAAAGTGGATGAATTGCAATCGGTGTGGTATGCACATGTAAGCTGCAAAGCTGAAGTACTGTGCATTATTAAAAGAATTTTTTTAGGAGGGATATTTCTGCGCGGGCCCTAAGCCTTTGGTTGGCTTACTAAGTGTTCTTTATATGTTCAGAACAGGGTGCTTATTGGGCGTCCATTTGAAACTCATTTGAACGATGTAACGACATCACCTTAACGTATTCGATATATATAGGGTAGACTGGGTGTTGGTGTCATTTTCCGCACGGGTAACCTGCTGTCTGAGAGAACCATGCTAGGTAGCCTTCAGACAGATACTGGCGTATTGGCAACATTTGTTCCGTTGTGGTAAACTTTGGTGGGAATCTCAATTCAAACATAAAGTATATTATACACTATGTTTGCATCCCATCCTGGCCGAACATTTGCATCTCAAATGAACGATGTAATGACATCACCTTAACGTATTCGATACATATGGGGTAGACTTGGTGTTTTTTTCACATTCCTCATGTGTAATCTGCTGTTTTAGAGAAACAATGCGAAGGAGCCTACAGACGAGTATTGACGAATTGTCGACATAGTGTCTCGTTGTTGCTAGAGAAAAGGAGCAAATGTTTTCCATTATTTTGTTTTTAGGCTCCAGTCTTTTCCCTCAATGCAAGGTGCTAGTTCTCGTTTCCGGTGCGGTCGCGATCATGTGCTCACCTCACTTAGATGTGCTTATTCTGGAGGAAATCGAGCCGAAAAATTTACCTTTCTCCAGAAATCGAATGTGGTACATCACACTTTTTCGTTATATGTTCTGAGCAGGGTGCTTATTGGGCGACCATTTGAAACTAATTTGAACGATGTAACGACATCACCTTAACGTATTAGATATATATAGGGTAGACTCGGTGTCGCTGTCATTTTCCGCACGGGTAACCTGCTGTCTGAGAGAACCATGCGAGGGAGCCTTCTGACGGACCATTTGAAACTAATTTGAACGATGTAACGACATCACCTTAACGTATTAGATATATATAGGGTATACTCGGTGTCGCTGTCATTTTCCGCACGGGTAACCTGCTGTCTGAGAGAACCATGCGAGGGAGCCTTCTGACGGACCATTTGAAACTAATTTGAACGATGTAACGACATCACCTTAACGTATTAGATATATATAGGGTATACTCGGTGTCGCTGTGATTTCCGCACGGGTAACCTGCTGTCTGAGAGAACCATCCGAGGGAGCCTTCTGACGGACCATTTGAAACTAATTTGAACGATGTAACGACATCACCTTAACGTATTAGATATATATAGGGTAGACTCGGTGTCGCTGTCATTTTCCGCACGGGTAACTTGCTGTCTGAGAGAACCATGTGAGGGAGCCTTCTGACGGACCATTTGAAACTAATTTGAACGATGTAACGACATCACCTTAACGTATTAGATATATATAGGGTAGACAAGGTGTCGCTGTCATTTTCCGCAGGGGTAACCTGCTGTCTGAGAGAACCATGCGAGGGAGCCTTCTGACGGACCATTTGAAACTAATTTGAACGATGTAACGACATCACCTTAACGTATTAGATATATATAGGGTAGACTCGGTATCGCTGTCATTTTCCGCACGGGTAACCTGCTGTCTGAGAGAACCATGCGAGGGAGCCTTCTGACGGACCATTTGAAACTAATTTGAACGATGTAACGACATCACCTTAACGTATTAGATATATATAGGGTATACTCGGTGTCGCTGTCATTTTCCGCACGGGTAACCTGCTGTCTGATAGAACCATGCGAGGGAGCCTTCTGACGGATATTGGCGCATTGGCAACATTTGTCTCGTTGTGGGAATCTTTGGTGGGAATCTCAATTAAAACATTAACTATATTATACACTATGTTTGCATCCCATCCTCAAAATAAAGAGCTTATCAATTCCATGTCGCAATATAAATGTTCTTAACACAATTCACAATGGAGTATGCTTAGACTGAGTAAAAACTTCCCTCATCTAATGTTTAAAGGAGTAAAATTTGTTGAATCATTAATGCCTCATTAAATCTTATGAAGCGCAAAGATTTATAGACTTCAAATACAAAGTTCAAAATACACTGAATACAACACCATGAAAAGTGGATGAATTGCAATCGGTGTGGTATGCACATGTAAGCTGCAAAGCTGAAGTACTGTGCATTATTAAAAGAATTTTTTTAGGAGGGATATTTCTGCGCGGGCCCTAAGCCTTTGGTTGGCTTACTAAGTGTTCTTTATATGTTCAGAACAGGGTGCTTATTGGGCGTCCATTTGAAACTCATTTGAACGATGTAACATCACCTTAACGTATTCGATATATATAGGGTAGACTGGGTGTTGGTGTCATTTTCCGCACGGGTAACCTGCTGTCTGAGAGAACCATGCTAGGTAGCCTTCAGACAGATACTGGCGTATTGGCAACATTTGTTTCGTTGTGGTAAACTTTGGTGGGAATCTCAATTCAAACATAAAGTATATTATACACTATGTTTGCATCCCATCCTGGCAGAACATTTGCATCTCAAATGAACGATGTAATGACATCACCTTAACGTATTCGATACATATGGGGTAGACTTGGTGTTTTTTTTCACATTCCTCATGTGTAATCTGCTGTTTTAGAGAACAATGCGAAGGAGCCTACAGACGAGTATTGACGAATTGTCGACATAGTGTCTCGTTGTTGCTAGAGAAAAGGAGCAAATGTTTTCCATTATTTTGTTTTTAGGCTCCAGTCTTTTCCCTCAATGCAAGGTGCTAGTTCTCGTTTCCGGTGCGGTCGCGATCATGTGCTCACCTCACTTAGATGTGCTTATTCTGGAGGAAATCGAGCCGAAAAATTTACCTTTCTCCAGAAATCGAATGTGGTACATCACACTTTTTCGTTATATGTTCTGAGCAGGGTGCTTATTGGGCGACCATTTGAAACTAATTTGAACGATGTAACGACATCACCTTAACGTATTAGATATATATAGGGTAGACTCGGTGTCGCTGGTCATTTTCCGCACGGGTAACCTGCTGTCTGAGAGAACCATGCGAGGGAGCCTTCTGACGGACCATTTGAAACTAATTTGAACGATGTAACGACATCACCTTAACGTATTAGATATATATAGGGTATACTCGGTGTCGCTGTCATTTTCCGCACGGGTAACCTGCTGTCTGAGAGAACCATGCGAGGGAGCCTTCTGACGGACCATTTGAAACTAATTTGAACGATGTAACGACATCACCTTAACGTATTAGATATATATAGGGTATACTCGGTGTCGCTGTGATTTTCCGCACGGGTAACCTGCTGTCTGAGAGAACCATCCGAGGGAAGCCTTCTGACGGACCATTTGAAACTAATTTGAACGATGTAACGACATCACCTTAACGTATTAGATATATATAGGGTAGACTCGGTGTCGCTGTCATTTTCCGCACGGGTAACTTGCTGTCTGAGAGAACCATGTGAGGGAGCCTTCTGACGGACCATTTGAAACTAATTTGAACGATGTAACGACATCACCTTAACGTATTAGATATATATAGGGTAGACAAGGTGTCGCTGTCATTTTCCGCAGGGTAACCTGCTGTCTGAGAGAACCATGCGAGGGAGCCTTCTGACGGACATTTGAAACTAATTTGAACGATGTAACGACATCACCTTAACGTATTAGATATATATAGGGTAGACTCGGTATCGCTGTCATTTTCCGCAGGGGTAACCTGCTGTCTGAGAGAACCATGCGAGGGAGCCTTCTGACGGACCATTTGAAACTAATTTGAACGATGTAACGACATCACCTTAACGTATTAGATATATATAGGGTATACTCGGTGTCGCTGTCATTTTCCGCACGGGTAACCTGCTGTCTGATAGAACCATGCGAGGGAGCCTTCTGACGGATATTGGCGCATTGGCAACATTTGTCTCGTTGTGGGAATCTTTGGTGGGAATCTCAATTAAAACATTAACTATATTATACACTATGTTTGCATCCCATCCTCAAAATAAAGAGCTTATCAATTCCATGTCGCAATATAAATGTTCTTAACACAATTCACAATGGAGTATGCTTAGACTGAGTAAAAACTTCCCTCATCTAATGTTTAAAGGAGTAAAATTTGTTGAATCATTAATGCCTCATTAAATCTTATGAAGCGCAAAGATTTATAGACTTCAAATACAAAGTTCAAAATACACTGAATACAACACCATGAAAAGTGGATGAATTGCAATCGGTGTGGTATGCACATGTAAGCTGCAAAGCTGAAGTACTGTGCATTATTAAAAGAATTTTTTTAGGAGGGATATTTCTGCGCGGGCCCTAAGCCTTTGGTTGGCTTACTAAGTGTTCTTTATATGTTCAGAACAGGGTGCTTATTGGGCGTCCATTTGAAACTCATTTGAACGATGTAACACACCTTAACGTATTCGATATATATAGGGTAGACTGGGTGTTGGTGTCATTTTCCGCACGGGTAACCTGCTGTCTGAGAGAACCATGCTAGGTAGCCTTCAGACAGATACTGGCGTATTGGCAACATTTGTTTCGTTGTGGTAAACTTTGGTGGGAATCTCAATTCAAACATAAAGTATATTATACACTATGTTTGCATCCCATCCTGGCCGAACATTTGCATCTCAAATGAACGATGTAATGACATCACCTTAACGTATTCGATACATATGGGTAGACTTGGTGTTTTTTTCACATTCCTCATGTGTAATCTGCTGTTTTAGAGAACAATGCGAAGGAGCCTACAGACGAGTATTGACGAATTGTCGACATAGTGTCTCGTTGTTGCTAGAGAAAAGGAGCAAATGTTTTCCATTATTTTGTTTTTAGGCTCCAGTCTTTTCCCTCAATGCAAGGTGCTAGTTCTCGTTTCCGGTGCGGTCGCGATCATGTGCTCACCTCACTTAGATGTGCTTATTCTGGAGGAAATCGAGCCGAAAAATTTACCTTTCTCCAGAAATCGA